>NC_045785.1:110218112-110439742 GCF_009873245.2 Balaenoptera musculus | reverse complement strand
TACTTTGGTGGGGGGCAGCAATACTTTGGTGGGGGGCAGCATTGCTGGGATGGAGGGCAGCAGTACTTTGGTAGCGGGTAGCACAGCTTCTGCTTTTGATGATACATTCTGGTCTGGATGTGCACTGCAAGGGGAAAGACACACAAGTGAGGAAGTCTGGAGCCTTAGAGACGCTCCACCCAGGAGAACCTCCTGCCTCGTTCAAAACTGTCCCATTTCAAACTTGGCCTGGTGCCTTCACTGATTCAGTGTGTGTGTGTGTGCAATGAGGTGCGACAGTATAAATTGTAGCTGCAGTTTGTAAGCCATTGCAAGGTTTTAATTCAGACAAATAAAGAAATATGGAAGGAAGGAAGGAAAGAAGGAAGAGAGGAAAAAAGGGAGAAAGGAAAAGAGAAATGGAGAGGGATAGAGAAAAACAAAGATGTAAAAAGGGAGAGAGAGACAGAGAGTGAGAGGAGAGAGAAGGAAAGAGTAAGAAGGAAGGACAGGGGTAATGAGAACAAAAAGTAGTATCATACTACAGCAGATACTGTGGAATTTAGAACATGATTTTCTTGGATCTGAGTCCTGTCTCAAAAATTAACCAGCTGTGTGACTTTGAGCAAGTTACTTAACTTCTCTGTACTCTTCTTAAAGTTGTTGTAAGGATCAAATGAGCATATATAACTCCACACAAACACATGTAAATACAAAGGTAAGTGTGAGTGTAAAGATATATATGTATGTGTGTGCTCACGTGGTCACACACACACACACACACACATGACAACCAAAACATGTTGAGTACTCTTGAAAAGATTTCGACTTTTTAAATAAATTTCTAACAATTTTAACAGATCATCTTAACCACTCTCTAAGAGAATTCATAAAAAAGAGGCATCTAGATTCAAAAGGACCATTTAGATTGCTTCTAAATTCTAGGTGAGAAAGCAAATCTTAGAGAGGGAAGTCATGGTTCCCCAGGCACTGAGCACACGGGGGTGGAACAATGGTCCCCGACTCCCAGAGCAGGACCTGGCCACTGTACCCCCTCCTCTTGTCCTTGCTGCTCTGAGCTCCCTGGGCCTCTGCCCCCTGCTCCCTGAGGAGCTCTCCTGCCTCCCTGCATGGGCCTTGCCCTTCAGGGCAGCCCTGCCCCAGAGTTGGTGCCACCCTCTCCTAACCAGCCCCGCTCAGCTCCTGGCCACGCAAAGCAGCGCCACCACACAAGCCAGCAGGAGCCTCAACACCAGACTCTGTGCACACCCTGAACCCCCATCTCAGCCCCCGCCCCACACACTTCAGATGTTGACTTGCAGCCCAAGAGAGGTGGGTCCCAAATGGTACAGAGGAGACAGAGGCCCACACGAGGCCTTTCTTTGGGACCAACCACCAAGTGCTCCAGCCCCAGCTGCCCGCAGAGTTTGAGACCAGGTAGAGCCAGGCTTCCAGGAGAGACGTTCCTTTGCCCAACTTACCTTAGTTCACCAGGGGCTGGAACGTGGAGATGCTGAGGCTTTGGGGATGCTCTGAGACTGCACACCTTTTATCCATCCCATATCCCTCTTGGAAGCCATGAGGCGGCCTACAATTGGGGCGTGCTAGGCCCTAGTCACAATAGGATGCATCTGCCCTTCCTCAAACTTAAGGTTTTACTCATATCCTGGGCTGGCAAACTCTTTCTTGGCTTGATGGCGCTTGGGGATGACAGTGCCTTCACTCTGGCCCTGGCCCCATTTCCGCATCATTTTACGAGCCCTGGCTTCCCCGGGTTTCCAAACCCACTCATGATGTTTGCCCTAGAACCTTGACATCTGGGATGGTGCTAAGCAAGCATTCAGGACACTGCTGGGTGTGGGGCGGGGGATGAGGGCAGTGTTCCCGGATATTCCCGTTGGTGGGGGAAGTGGTGGGCGGCACCGGGTACCCAGAGAACCTTGTTTTAAGGAAAACACTACTGCAGGATGAGTGGCTCTCTGGGAGACCCATGAAACTCAGTAAAGTGCTGACCTTGACTTAACATTGACTCAGAGCCACATTCAGCCTGAACTGGATAGAAAACAGGTCAAGTCACTATGATGTTTCACGTGTTGTAGTATAAGCAAAAAATGGGTGCTGCAGCCTTGTCTCCTGCCTCTTAGTGAGCAAACCATTAGGCTTCATTCAACGAAACTGGGTGTTTACTGTAGACAGTACATATCTCTCTACATGTGTATAAGTCACCAGACTCCAGGGTTCCCAGCGAAATGATTATCATAAGGTGGAGTGGCTGCGGAGCTAAGAAACTTTGACCTGTCATGAGCTGCTGGACGAGTCACCTGGGCTGGCTCCTGGATTCTGAGATCCCAGGGCTTGAGGCCTGATTTTCCTTCCTCTTCTGGTTCAAGATTCCAGAAAGAAGAGGGATGACACAGGGTATATACTTGGATGAAAATGATGAAACAGCATCCGAGAAAGGATGAAGCATATCTTTAAAATATCCCCAAGTAATATGCGACTGGGGCTCTGACTTTTACCAGTTGGGTGACATTGGTCACTATCATCTTTGAGTCCCACTTTCCTCATCTGCTAAAGAGGATAACACCGTTCTTTTTTTTATGGGAGTTCCTTTAATTTTAAATATAGCAGTGTATACATGTCAATCCCAAACTCCCAATTTATCCCTCCCCCCTACCCTTCCCATCTGATAACCATAAGTTCACTCTCTAAGTTTGTGAGTCTGTTTATGTTTTGTAACTAAGTTCATTTGTATCTTACTTTTTAGATTCCACATGTAAGCAATATCGTATGACATTTGTCTTTCTCTATCTGACTTACTTCACTTAACATGATATTATCCAGGTCCATCCTTTTTACTGCAAATTGCATTATTTCTTTCTTTTTTATGGCTGAGTAATATTCCATTGTATATATGTACCACATCTTCTTTATCAATTCATCGTTCTTGGACTTTTAGGTTGCTTCCCTGTCTTGGTTATTGTAAATAGTGCTGCAGTGAACATTGGGGTGCATGTTTCCTTTTGAACCATGGTTTTCTCTGGATATATGCCCAAGTATTGGATTGCTGGATCATATGGTAGCTCTATTTTTACTTTTTTAGGAACCTCCATACAGTTCTCAGTAGTGGCTGTGCTTATTTACATTGCCCCTAGCAGTGTAAGAGGGTTCCCTTTTCTCCACAGCCTCTCCAGCATTTATTGTTTGCAGATTTTTGATGATGGCCATTCTGGCTGGTGTGAGGTGATACTTCATTGCAGTTTTGATTTGCATTTCTCTAATAATTAGTGATTTTAAGCATCTTTTCATGTGCCCCTTTGGCCATTTGTATGCCTACTTTGGAGAAATATCTCTTTGGGTTTTCTGCCCATTTTTTGATTGAGTTGTTGGTTTCCTTTTTTTGATATTGAGCTGCATGAGTTGTTTGCACAATATATTTTGGAGACTAATCCCCTGTTGGTTGCCTCATTTGCAAATATTTTCTCCCATTCTGTAGGTTGTCCTTTCATTTGTTTATGATTTCCTTTGCTGTGCAAACCTTTTGAGTTTAATTAGGTCCAGTTTGTTTATTTTTGTTTTTATTTCCATTACTCTAGGAGGCGGATCAAAAAAAATCTTGCTGCAATTTATATCAGAGTGTGTTCTGCCTATATTTTCCTCTAAGAATTTTATAGTATCCAGTCTTACATTTAGGTCTTTAATCCAGCTTGATTACATTTTATTTAATGCATTTTATTTTTGTGTATGGTGTTAAAGAATGTTCTAATTTCATTTTTTTACATGTAGCTATCCAGTTTTCCCATTACTATTTATTTAAGAGACTGTTTTTCCTCCATTTTGTAGTCTTTCCTCCTTTATCATAGATTAATTGGCATAGGTGTGTGGCTTTACTTCTGGGGTTTCTATCCTGTTCCATTGATCTATATTTCTGTTTTGTGCCAGTACCATACTGTTTTTATGACTGTAGCTTTGTAGTATAGTCTGAAGTCAGGGAGTCTGCACATCTGTAGTAAAGATTGTAATGGGCAACATACATAAAGTATGTGCCTAGTGTTTGGTGCAAAATAAGTGCTCAACAAATTTTGGGTGCTCCATGGAGTCAGGCTATGAAGACTAGGGCAAAGCACTCTCAGAAGTAGGGAGTAGGTCATTTCTACATTTGAAGACAAGTAGTGGTACTTGTTATCAGTGTCCTCAGACCTTGACTGACAGAAATGGAAATAGGCAAGGTAGTCCTGAGGATGGACAGGATGACATTTTTCTCTCAGACCTGGAATTTAGCCATAGCTCTGCTGAAAGCCTTACAATATCTGTAGATCTTGTGAATTCACACTGCAGCATGAGAAGACAGGCTTGGAAATCAATGGTCTCTCCCCTGGGACTCACCAGAAGGGCAGGCTGTGCATGGGCTCAACACTGAGGCAGACCCAGAGGAACCCAGGCCTTCCTGGGAGAAGAATCCCTTTCACGTGGTGTCACTCTGACAGAAACAACCCTGATAGCCTTGGAGAGGGATTTCAGCTCAGGTCCCTAGTAGCAGAGAAGAAAGGCCACGTGGGGTAGCTGTCCTGGGACACTAATTCATCAAGAAGTAGTGAGCTCACACAATGCACCGGACACTGGGGACGGTGATCAGCAAGAAGGGCCAGACCTTAGCTGTTCCCTAAACTGCTTGACATCCTCTTTTCCACCTACTCCTTCCAAAGCTGTAGATACTTTTCAATGGTTTGGCTTGGATTAGCAGAACTCAAACCCAACTGTTGTATTAGCAATATCTGCATAACTAGAGAAAATATGAACATCAGCAGATCCATGAGTCTTGGGTGTTACATCCTGTCAATCTTCTGGCCTAAGCCCTCACTACCCAGAACAGATTTTTTGGGGGTGGAATCTGCTATCTCAAGCATGCATTATGTAGTATTGCTTCTACCACCAGAGGACAGAAGAAACAGGTACTCTAGAAGCCACAGGCACAACTAAACCCTTATCCTGGGCATTGGGACTGGTATTGTTCCCTGACTTTCATTAGCATCACTCTTTCTCTTTCTCCAAGCCTCTGTCTCTCATGTACACACACACACACACACCCCCACACACACACACACACTCACATACACACACATGAGTCTCTCCCATACTGTAGCAGTAAGTGTTTGTGGGGGCATAATGCCAATTCTCGGTAAAGGTGATTGGATGGGAGGTGGCATTTTCTACCAATTTCCAAAACACATGTACATACTCCCTACCTACCATTGATCCATGTCTAGCAGGTATATGACCCTGCTTCCTTTGTATGGCTCCCATACCCTAAGACTCCATATGGTTCTTGAGAACATTTTTCCCTTTCAGGTTTCCCTTGGTGTTCGTATCATCTTCATTTTACTTTCATGAACATGAATATTTTGGTGAGGTATTGGGGATGAGAGGAAGGAGGTGGCTGCTGGACCTTACTCCCCCAGATATCTCTGTCTTGCAAATAGACAACTTCTAGCTTGATTTATAGTTCTAGGCACTTGGTAGCACATTCTACCTGAGAAAGACCAGGACCTAGCTGCGTAGAAGGTGAAGGGGCTGAGTTTGTAGGGATCTAGTCAGTCATCAAATGCACAGGAAGCAGACACCATGCCTAGTATTCTGGAGTCTGGGGAACTGAGTGACACACAGGCCCAGCCTTCAAGGAGCAGATGATCTTCCTGGGGAGGTAAAGTCAGCCCAATGTGACAGAGGCACTAGATCTGGGAGGCAAACACCATGAATCAGGACCTGAGGGATGATATGGACCAAGGGAGGCACAGGACTCAGAGGAGTGGTCACCCCTCTGGGCTGGGTCAGTGTTGACAGCGAAGCATCAGGGCAGACAGGAAAAGCTCCTTGACAGGGGGCTCCTTCAGGGCAGAAACACTGACTTCATCTCTGTATCCTGGTACCTAACAAAGGTTCTGGCTCAGATTCAGAGCTAAATACATTTCTGTGAAACTATTGAGGACATTCCAGGAAAGGGAATATAGACTGAGAAAACATGTGAAGGTGGGGAGATGCTATGTGTGTTGGGGGGAAAAAAGAGACCAACCTGGCTGGAATGGATGGTCAGTTCTAGTGAGCCGTGGGCAGTGGAGGTGGGACCAGACCCCAAGGAAAGCAGAGCAGCCAGGAGAGCTAAAAAGCTGAAGCCAGGAGAGCTGAAATTGCAGGGCAGAAGGCACAATCAGGAGGCCTAGGCTTTGATTCTAAATACTGCAGAGGCGCCCCTTTATCACACGCCATACATTAAAAAAAGATTCTATTGGTTAGCTTAGAGAGGCAGATAGGCATTGGCTTATAGTCCGAAGGCCTGAGTACATTTCTGGCTCTCACAATAATTAACTGTGTGCTTTTGGACAACTGGCTTTCCCACTCTGGGGCTCAAATTTTCTACTCTGTAGAACATGATAATTCCTAAGGCCCTTTCCAGGTGTAAGCACAGTGTGATTTTCCCATAGCGAATGGGAGCCAAAGGAGAGACATGACTAAAAATGTGTTTTTGGAGACCAGTGTGGCCGTAGTGCACACAGTGAGGTGGAAGTAGGGGTGAAGTGGGAGAGATGGAGGTGGGGGACCCGACCTAATGTGGCAGTGATAGGAGTGGAAAGGGGGAGACAGGTTTAAGAATGTTTTTGAATTAAGAACACACAGGACTGGAGGACTAAGAGAATGGAAGGAGAGGAAAGGAGGAGTCAGGGGAACCCTTCTGATTCTATGTGACAAAAATGGGGAGTGCAGAGATTAGCGCTGGGAGGAGGGAAAAGGAAGACAAGATGCCTGTTCATACACGCTGTGTCTGGTACAGCAGGACCCCCAGGGAGTTGCGATTACCATACACTGTATACATACTGCTGCATTATCATATGCGTGCTGTATATAAACAGTGTGTATACACTATTATATATTGTATATACATTGTATAAAGTGTGCATATGTTGCTGTGTATTGTATATACACTGTATATAAACTGTGTATACACTGTTGTATATTGTATATACTCTGTATATAAACAGTGTGTATATATTGCTGTATATTGTATGTACACTGTGTATAAATGGTATGTATACACTGCTGTGTATGGTATACTGTATCTAAACATCGAGTACACACTGCTGTGAATTGTATGTGCACTGTATAGAAACAGCATGTATACACTGCTGTATATGTACTGTATATAAACACAAAGTACACACTGCTGGGCAGCAATAGAGAGGGAGTGGTGAGGGAATGGAAGGAGAGAGATTTCACCTATTGAGTGCCAGGTTTGTGCTGAGCACTTAGAAAGAAACACGAAAAGCAAAACAAGGAAGTTCTAGGTCCCAGAAGTCCCATCCTCCTTCCTGGTAGCAGGGCTTGGTCAGGGAACAGGAAAGCATTCTAGACTAGCAGGTTCCAGGGCTGGAAGGAGCCCAAGAATCAGACAAAATGCTCCCAATTTGTGGTTCAAGGACTGTGTCAACACTTGATGACACTCTCAACAAGCCACTGAGAAATGAGAAATGTTACTATATTTTGTAGAGGTTAGTATACGGTTGTTGACTTTTATTTCTTTGGAAGGTCTTCTTTTTTGTTTGCTTTTTGAGACTATACTCTTTCCAGAGTTGTTGGTTTTAATATTACCTTTATATATTGAAGTGATGGCAATCATAAAAGGCCTTTGCCCTTACTTGGAAAATAAAATGTTGGCCCTCTTTACTGAATGCAGTTTTAAAAAAATATAATTTTAGTTTTAAGTGAAATCCAAAAGCTTTGGTATCATTAATGTGGGTCCATCCAGTCTTTTTTTTGCTGGCTTGCTTTTTTTTTTTTCTTCTTTTTTATTTTATTGAAGTGTAGTTGATTTACAATGTCATGTTAGTTTCAGGTATACAGCACAGTGATTCAGAAATACATATATATACTTTTTCAGATTCTTTACCCTTATAGGTTCTTACAAAATATGGAGTATAGTTCCCTATGCTATACAGTAGTTCTTTGATGGTTATCTAGTTTATATATAGTAGTCTGCATGCATTAATCCCAAACTCCTAATTAATCTCTCCTCCCCCCTTTCCTCTTTGGTAACCATAAGTTTGGTTTTCTATGTCTGTGGGTCTATTTCTCTTTTGTATCTTTTTTTTTTAAGATTCCACATATAAGGGATATCATATGATACTTGTCTTTTTCTGGTTTACTTCACTAATCTCTAGGTCCATCCATGTTGCTGTAAATGGCATTTTTCATTCTTTTTTATGGAGGAGTAATATTCCATTGTATAAATATACCACATCTTCTTTATCCATTCATCTGTTGATGGACATTTAGGTTACTTCATGTCTTGGTATTATAAATAGTGCTGCAATGAACCTTGGGGTGCATGTATCTTTTCAACTTATGATTTTCTCCAGATATATGCCCAGGAGTGGGACTGCAGGATCATATGGTATCTCTATTTTTAGTTTTTTAAGGAACCTCCAGACTATTCTCCATAGTGGCTGTACCCATTTACATTCCTACCAACAGTGCAAGAGGGTTCCTTTTTCTCCACACTCTCTTCAGCATTTATTATTTATAAATTTTTTGATGATGGTCATTTGGACCTGTGTGAGGTGATACTTCATTGTAATTTTGATTTCCATTTCTCTAATAATTAGTGATGTTGAGCATCTTTTCATGTGCCTGTTGGCCACCTGTATGTCTTCTTTGGCAAAATGTCTATTTAAGTCTTCCGCCCATTTTTTGATTGGGTTGTTTGTTTTTTTGATATTCAGCTGTATGAGCTGTTTATATATTTTGGAAATTAATCCCTTGTTGGTTGCTTCTTTTAAAAATATTTTCTCCAATTCTGTAGGTTGCCTTTTCCTTTTGTTTATGGTTCCCTTTGCTGTTCAAAAGCTTTAGAGTTTAATTAGGTCCCATTTGTTTATTTCTGTTTTTATTTCCATTACTCTAGGAAATGGATCAAAAAAGATATTCCTGCAATTTATGTCAGAGAGTGTTCTACTTATGTTTTACTCTAGGAGTTTTATAGTACAGTTTTATAGTTACACCATCCAGTCTTATCATTAACAAATATGGAAAAAGAGAGATAGACAAGGGAAGTGACTTATGTGGTATCACAGCTTATAAAACGACAGAAACAGGACTTGAACTCTGGGTACCTGACCAAAACCCAGCCAAACTGAATGAAAAACAACCAACCAAACAAAGAAAACAGGACTTTGGCTGATGTCAGAATCTTAGGAAATTCTCCTCCTGTCCTGTCTGCCCCGCCCTCCCCCACCCTGCATCATCTGAAAGCCAGGCCTTTGCAGTGATGGCAGGACCAGGCTTGTGCAGCACCCACACCCCACGCTTCTCCCAGACTCTCCCGGTCATGGTGTGAGGTTCTGGCTTGCCCTTCTTGGCCTGCCCCTCTCCTTGGGAGACACGCTGTGGCCTGCACTGTGACCTCATTAGAATGGAACCTTTTCTCTCTTTCCTTTCACCAGCCCTTCACGTCAAAGGGATTAACCCCTTCAAGTCACCTCTCCCCTTCCTGACTCTTAGGAAGCCCCCAATTGTGAGAAGTGAGTAATTCACCTCCAAGCCCCCCACAGCTGGCTCCTCAGCCACCTGGCTTCTCCATGCCCAGAACCAGTGGCTTCACTGTCAATGATAGGGACGTCCTGGGATACTTTGCTGCCCCAGGGAACTAAGGCTTAACTTTGTTCTGCAGTGGCCCCAAGATATGGAATGAGGTCCCTAAAAAGTTGAGTTTCCACAAGGATCTGCCTCCAGACTCCTCATTTCCTTTGGTGATCTCACTCACTCCTGTACTTCTAATCATGACCTTTCTACTAATGACTTGCAAATCTGTATTTCCAACCCAGTCCTCTACCTCGTGCTTCAGATCCATGGCACATCGTCGCTTCTTCAGTATCTCCATCTGGATGTCTCAAAGGCACACTGGTCCCAACATGCCCAGAACAGAACTTGTCATCCCTCCGCTGCTCACTCCCCATTTCAGTGCACAACACACCACCTACTATCTACCCAGCAGATGTGGCCACAAACATGGCACCACCTCTAACCACACCCCACCATTGACCAGTCCCATTGATTTACCACCTGGATATGTAATGATCTAGATCTATCACCACACACAATGTATGTGATTTTAAGAAGCCCCTACCCTGGTCTGGCCTTCATCAGTTCTTGCCTTGACTGCCAAAGAGATTTCTTAACCCATTTCCCTATCTGTGTCTCTCTAGAGGCAAACCATTTTCTACACAGAAGCCAAAATAATAATTTTGAAAGGTAAGTGTATGAGAATTTCTTTTTTTTAGGAAATATACACTGTAGTATTTAGGGGCAAAGCGACATCACATCTGCAATTTACTCTCAAAATGTTCAGGAAAATGAAAACAAAACATAGATAAATAGATACAAATATACAGATATATATGTATATACGTATATATCTATATGTATATAGATATGCCACAGCTTTATATCTATTTATAGATATACATATATACATATCTATATATCTATGAATCTCTCTGTATGTATATATATCTGTCTTGTTTTCTTTTTCCTGCCAAAAATATATATCTGTATCTATATATGTAAGTAAAAAGAGAGAGAGAGAGAAAGAAACATTTGAAATCCGGGTGAATCTGCATAAGCATATCCAGGAATTCTATGCACTGTTCTTGACACTTTTCTATAAGTCTGAAACTATGTTAAAATAAACAATTTTACAAAGCTACAGTAATCAAGACAGTTTGGTACTGGCACAAAAACAGAAATATAGATCAATGGAACAGGATAGAAAGCCCAGAGATAAACCCACGCACATATGGTCACCTTATCTTTGATAAAGGAGGCAAGCATATACAGTGGAGAAAAGACAGCCTCTTCAATAAGTGGTGCTGGGAAAATTGGACAGGTACATGTAAAAGTATGAAATTAGAACACTCCCTGACACCATACACAAAAATAAACTCAAAATGGATTAAAGACCTAAGTGTAAGGGCAGACACTATCAAACTCTTAGAGGAAAACATAGGCAGAACACTCTATGACATAAATCACAGCAAGATCCTTTTTGACCCAGCTCCTAGAGAAATGGAAATAAAAACACAAATAAACAAATGGGACCTAATGAAACTTAAAAGCTTTTGCACAGCAAAGGAAACCATAAGCAAGACCAAAAGACAACTCTCAGAATGGGAGAAAATATTTGCAAATGAAACAACTGAGAAAGCATTAATCTCCAAGGTTTACAAGCAGCTCATGCAGCTCAATAACAAAAAAACAAACAACCCAATCCAAAAATGGGCAGAAGACCTAAATAAAATAAACACATTTTAAATGTAAGTGAGCCAATGTCATTCTCCTACAAAGAATCCCTCAAGTGGCCCTCATTCCCTTACCTACAGGCTAAAGCCTAAGGTCTACCTCTCCAGCTCTATCTCACCCCTCCCCGGTTCAGGCTTCTGCCCCATCAATAAGGATCTGCTTGTAGTTCCTGGCAGACAACCTGTTATTTCTCATTGCAAACTCTTTGCTCACATAGTCTTTCTGACGGGAACCCCTGACAGTCACCTGGCACTAAGTAAGTGGATAAGTCAGAGGAACTATTCACACTCAGATCATGGTGGATGGAGCTAAGTGAGCTTCCTGTCTCCCCATAATCTTTTCCCTCCAGATGGTTATGGTTGTTTCCTCTCTCCCTGCAGTACAGACACAGGGTTTCTGAGGAGCACCCTATGGTTCTAAGTGTGTTCGAGACAGGTAAAGAGAACTTGAGAAGTGTCTTTGGTGAGACCACAGTCTCCCAGTGGGGCTCCTGGATCTTTGGTTTTATGTTTTGTCCATCGGGGAGAGGACAGTTGTCATTTAGTCTGGCCCTGCTCAATCCCTGATTCTCCTAAAAGAGACAACCAAACCTCCAGGGAGTCCCCTCTAAAGTGCATCAAGTAAGTTTAAGCTGGAGTCCAGGGGCATTTGGGTGCTCACACCTGTGTGTGTACATGGGTGAGGGAGAGGGGTAAGAGGCAGACAAGGTCACATTTCCTCTTCCTGGAAGTATCCCACCCTTCACCCCAGCTTCAGGGCTGCCAACCAGTTAGTACATCTCATTTTAAAAAGCATTAATGAGACATCCCCTCCCCATGCTAAGCTCCCATGGCTGGGGAGGAAAGACATCAGCTAGCCTGAAAAGTCCAGATCTATAGGATACTGCATTTGCTTGTAACGTCTCTGACCTGGGAGGGATGAATTGAGCCAGAGATCTCTGTTCCCTCAGTAGCATTTGTAGAACCAACTATCCTCTTGCTAGATTTAGATTTGATGAAGATTAAAAGGAAGCTATGATAAGTGGCTTCAAACCATCTTGTTCCTCCAAATGGAGGGCTCTTACTTGTCTTTCTGTATTGTTCAGAATCAGGGAAATGGGCAATTGAGAAAAATGAAAACTAAGCTGAAGGAAATAGAAAGGCTAAGTTGATCTCCATATTAAAGAACTGAGCCTTAAAAGAGAGGGAAGGAGAAATGAGAGTGAATACACAACATTGAGTGCCTGGTGTCAGTACAGTTTCTATGAAATTTTAGAAAGGAAGGAGAGAGATTTTTTTGGAACAGGGTGATCTCTGTTGATGATATCTACATCTACTTAGCTAGCTGTCTATATCTAGATAGGGTAGTAAGATATATAATTTTAAGAAATTTTGCTCTGAGTGTTAATGGAAACTTTCCTTGGCATTCTTCTAGCGACCTAATTTAAACATTTAATTGTTTTTTGAGTACTTCTTTGGATGTGATAGCTCTCTTAAACCAGGCCACAAAACTGTCCAATTATATGCAGGTTTCCAAAAATTATATTTCAAATGCATTGTGGACTGTTCTAAAGTTGGCCTAACATATTTAACTATGGATACATGGAAATCTATAAACACATTACTATTTATCTATGTAAAATGCATTCTTACAATATTAAAATGTAGGCTGGCTCCTTGGTTCTTAATAGACCTAAAGAGAAATGCATTAAATAATCAGTTTAAAATATAGCTCCATTTTAGGCAATAAAGAATCAGGCAAAAGGGCTGGGGACTGGTCTCTCAACACTTATGGGCCTGAGACAAGGGAGTTCCACAAAGCATGGAAGAGAAGATCCTGAGTGGGGTCCCAGGAGCCTCAGGTCCCAACACCCCAGCTTCTGTTCTCTGGCTTACTTCCTTCTGCTTTCAGCAGTGAGTCTGGGTTTGCACAGACAAAGGCGGTGAAAGGCCCCCTCCCTGCATCCTTCTCCTTTTCCATGCATACCCTTCAGCTGGGATGGTACTGACAAGTGGGTGTGTGGAACCTAGACAAGCAGTTCTCATGTTTGCATCTAGGTAGAGATATCAGATTTTGTTTCTGAAATTCTGAGTCACACCAAGGTTCTGTGAGGTTGGGTCTCTCTATAACCTGTGTTACACACACACACACACACACACAAACACACACACACACACACACACACACCCTCAGCTGGTCCATTACTATGCAGGGTACTCTCTCTGTGTGCAATGTACTTTGCTAGGCACTGAAGGAAGTACATACAAATAAGATGCGTCCCCAGGTGTTTGCTGAGCATTTATCCTTTAGCTAAGCACAGGGTTGGGTACCAAAAAGAATGGAAGAAGTGTAAAATTTAGGTCTTCAAGATGTTTAGGTCTTCAAGATGTTTAGAGTCTAGCTGGAGAAAATAAAATTGAACAAAAGGGGAGCTCAGTTTTTATATAAATATAGAATTCTATGTTTCCACTCAAAATCAGGCTATGGACAGAAGGATAAGACTCTCAGAGGAGATGAGAGAAGAGTAGAACGGTGCTGAGTTGGGGAGAATGGAGTCGGGTAGAGGGCTGCACCTGTGCATTCCCCATCATCACCGTGGGTCCAGAAAGAAAAGCAACAGGATTACAGTGTAAGGCTGACCTAGGGCTGAGGAACTCATGGGGGCCAAAAAGAAGGCCCTACTAGCAATGGAAACCTTGCGGGTGCGGTAGTTCAGACTGTGGTCCAAGGCTGGGGATGGAGGCAAGTGGTGGAAATTTAGAGATTACAACAGGGATGTGATTGATTATTCTCAGAGACAGTGGAGCCCAGAGCTGTAGTAGCAAAGAGAGAATGGAAGTACTGTCCGGTATGGAGGTCAAAGCTAACTTGAGAAGCAATTTAGTGCTCTTGGAAATGAAGCTTAGACAAACCCAGAGGGAGCAGAGAAGATGTAGTGAGAAGTCAACTATCTCCATGTTAAATGAGTAGCTTCTGATATTTTGAGTTTCCCATATAGAGTATAAAAAATACACTTGAAGTATAAAATTGAAATGGTATCTTCTTCATGAAGCCTTTTTCATCCCCAAGAAATATGACCTCTCTGTCTAGAGAAACAACTCTCTCTCTCTTTCATAGCCTTTCCTACATCTACTAGGAAGTGTAGAATGTTCTTCTTGGTTCTTGAGTATTTGGGTATTAACCCCAGTGTCAAACCTGTAGGACAAAGCCAGAGATGTCCTCCGCAAAGACCAAAACAGAGCCAGGCACAAGATCCCAGTAAATATTCCAGGAATTGAAGTCATGCTGTGTCATGGAGGAGACCCGTGGTAGAGGTAGTTTTTGCTTTGGGGAATATTAAATTGCAGTCTTAAGGAATAAAGTCCTCCAAGATCACCTACTAGCAAGCTCAAATGAATGTGGAGCTAAACAATAAATATTTGTTGAATGACTGGTCCAAACAGAAGGTTATGGGAGGCTGAGTTGAGGGATACAGTCATGCAGACGACAACTTCTTCACCCTCTATCCCGAAAGAGATGCCTGAGCACACATGTGCCTACGCACGTGTACCCCAACCCCCCACAAGCATACTTGCAGACTTAGGTGTGTGGAGATCTTTCATGTTTACAAATATGTCTGTTTCTTTTCGAGGAAGGGTATAAGTAGAATGGTATCTTCGTGATGCAAGTCCCAGATTTGCCTCTAGGCTCCTCCTTTTGTTGTGAGGCTGTTTGGGAACTTGTCCTCACAGCCCGTGGGTCTATGCTGGGGTGTGGTCTTGGATGGGCAACAATGAGTGGCTGCTTGCATGGAAAGTCCACCTCAAGAGTGGTATAGAAATAGAGAACTCACTCCGGCACACCCCAAAATATATTCACCCCACAGTTAGTGAGCACCTACAGTGTTCTAGGCACTGAGGATTCAGAGGTAAATAAGACATATTTTCTGCTCTATAAGTCCTCAGAACCTAGAGCAGGTAGCAGGCTATATAAATGACTTCAGTAGTATATGGTGAGTGCTTTGGTGAAGTTATTTGGAGGTTGTTGTAACAGGTAGAAGAGGACATAAACCAGCTGGGAGGCACAGCTGAAGGTTTCCTAGGAGGCAGACCATGCTCTGTGTTGTCTCCTCAATGCTCTCATGGCAAGCTGAGGTCAAGGACTTCCTCTGTTTTCTCCTAGAGCTTTCCTGGTTTGGGAGATAACTTTACCCATCCTTCTGGCTCAGAGAAATCTTCCTTCTTCACCTATTCCCCTCTACTCCTACCCAACTCTCTGCTAAACCATTCCACCATACCACTATTATTCTAAGGAAAGTCCAAAAGAGCCTGAGGATTGGGCATCTGGAGGGTGAGTCCAGGAGCTGGCTCAAGGCACTGACCAATTTCTAGGTCCATGGGCTGTGGGATAGGGTCTTGTTCTTATTACACCTCAGGGCCTTTGTGAGGCCTGATCCAGTGGAGAAGGGTGGGAATCACTAACAACACCCCACATGTGGAAAACTTGGTCTACAGAGAGCCACTCTGTCCATAGCAACACATGATCATTGAGTGCCTACCATGCCCTGGCCACCTTCTAGGCAGAGAGAACACAGAGCACAGTGAGGCCCACACAAGCTCTTCTCCCTAGGAGCTTACATCCTCATAGGGAACGAGAGGTGATAAGTACATATACAACCAAAGAACAAGTATTGGGGTTGGCCCAAAAGTTCGTACGGGCTTTTCCGTAACATCTTATGAAAAAACCTGAACAAACTTTTTGGCCAACCCAATAAAGAGTGTGATTTCAGGTAAGTCATGGGGGCTATGGAGAAACTACAACATGGTCATGTTTAACTAGGGTGGGTAAGAAAGGCTTCTCTGAGGCAGAGACATTGGAGCTGGGTCTGGAGGATGGCAAGATGGTCATACAAAGGTCTGTGGATAGAGGCTGATCAAGAGCAAGTGCAAAGGCCCTGAGATGGGGATGGTCTTGATGTGTCCAGTGAGCATCATATGACTAGAGCCTGGGGGACCAGGAGCGGGTGAGTTCAGGGAGTCAAGCAGGGACTGATTTCCATGGAGTGTGGGGTTATGGAGGGGTCTGGGCTGGTAGTGACTTGATCTAAGGTTTGCTTGAGAAACCTCACCCTGATTGCTCTTAGAAGGTGGGCTGAGCCAAGGCACGAGTTGAGGCTCCTGTCTTCTCCCTTATCTTGGATCCTAATCAGAACCCAGAGAGCATACTTCTATTCTAAATTTTTATTTTAAATTTTGTCAGGAGGAAACCAACATTTAGTAAGGTAACGATGATACAATTACTAATGCCAAGTGTAGTCCCTTTGCACTGTATTGTATGTCATGGTTTTTCTGGAAAAGTGTCCTGTTTTAAAAGTGTGTTCTTTGTCCAGCCGACTACATTTGACCTTGGTAGACCGCACACTGTCATTTGAGGTCCAGAGGAGAGTGTCACTGTACCAAGTGGCCTCTTGCCTCTCCTACTCTCCTTCTCCCAGGCAGAACTGCCATCTCAGACTAACCTTACTGGACTTGTTAACTTGGCCTTCACCTGGTCCTCCCACTTCTGCCCCTCAGAGTACCTGGCTGCTCTGGGGCATCCCTGCTGATCAGTAAGAGTGACACACGGCTGGTGGGTTCTGTCTTTCCACATGGGTTGGAAACAACACCTCTTATTTCAATTTCAGCTGCCTTGTGCCTATCGCAGGGGACTTAAGAACACAGTGGGAAGAACACAGAACATAGTAACAAAGGCAGCCAGCACTTCCATTTTTTTCCCTCTGCTTCCTATCCTGCAGCCAACCTGAACCACTCATTCCATTCACACCCAGTGTTTTCTCAGGCTATGCCTTCATTCAGCTCGTTTCCTCTGGACCCTGTTCCATCCCCTTTTGGGATCCCTTCCTTGGTGTTCATTCTTCAAAGCCCAGATCGTATGTCATCTCCTTCAGGAAGTCCATCTCCTTTAGACAGTCCACTAACCCTCACGAGATTTCCCATCGCTTATTCTCCAAAGCATTACCTGCTCTCTGGGTTCAGACATACACGAGTTTGAGTTTCAGTGACTAGCTGAGTGACCTTGGGTGCATGACTTCTCCTCTCTGAACCTCAGTCTCCTTGACTCTGAGGTAAGGAGGCTAATCACACCTACACCATGGTGTTGTTGTGTCAGGAAGATGAGATCATGCATGTAAAGCTTTTGATGCTGTGACTGATGTATGGCCAGTGCTAAATAAATGGTAGAGGTTATTGTTAGTAGAGTCATCAGTGCATTTGTCTTATGCACCTGCTCACTCTGAATCCTTCAGAGCACAAACTGTCCTGTTCATCACCATTTCTTTGGAGGTGTCCTACATGGGTACCCAAGCCTTGCTTTTTGGACCTTCCTTGGGTGGAGCCCTTCCCTTCTAGTCTTGCACTTCTGCATCATGACACTAGAGGGTGGTGAGAGACCACAGACACTTTGGAAGACAGTCCAGCTTGGATGCCCTTCCTCTTAGCTAGCCTGTACCATGATGGGCCACCCACGGTAGTTTCTTCTTGCTTGGACTGTACTCTCATTCCTTTGTGCTAGGAAAATTCTAAAATCGCGTAAGCCAAGAGCCAATCATTGTAGTCCTTTTGGGAAGGCTTCCTCACTCCCCAAGTTTGCTTAAGCAGATTGGTTAATCAAAATCAGCCAGGAATTCCTGGTACTTATGTCTCCTTTACTATGTTTCATGTTTTAAGGATTAAATGGCTTCAAGAATGCAAAATGCTTTGAACATTGCCTGGCACATAAGAAAGAAATCAAGCTTATTTTAATGGGCCACTTAGGGAAGTGAATAAAAGGCAACAAGGAAAACAGAAGAAGCTTCTGAAATCCCACATGCACAGTGTTTCATTTGCTGAGCTCTGGCTGTGTGCTAGATGGCTAGTGCCAAGTACTTTCCAAATATTCTTTCATAACCAAACCAATGCTGAAAAGTCAGTGCATTTCAACCATTGGCATAGACTGAATGTTTGTTTCCCCCCCAAACTCAGGCCCTGGCCCCTAATGTGATGGAATTAGGAGGTGGGAAGGGGGGAATCTGACTCTAGCATGTATTTTTTGAACCTCCACAATGGTGCCTCATCTGGTCAGGTTGTTTATTTGTTACTTTAATAATAATAGTTATTATTATTATTATTATTATTATTACTACTACTACTATTATTATTATTATTACCTAGTAGATTGGTCCAAATGTTTATCTCTGAGGGGTAAGAGCCAAGGTTGGCTTTCCTGTATGAGATATTGTGGCATTACAATAACATCTACTACTGGACATGACATTCAGGAGGAAATTAGAAAATGCTTAACACTAAACAGTAACATATACAATGCATACAAAAACTCATGGGAGGAGATTGGTTCAAGATGGCAGAGTAGAAGAACATGCTCTAACTCCCTCTTGCAAGAGCACTGGAATCAAAATTAACTGCTGAATAATCATCGACAGGAACACACTGAAACTCACCAAAAAAGATACCCCACATCCAAAGACAAAGGAGAAGCCACAATGAGATGGTAGGAGGAGCACAATCACAATAAAATCTAATCCCATAACTGCTGGGTGGGTGACTCACAAACTGGAGAACACTTATACCACAGAAGTCCACCCACTGGAGTGAATGTTCTGAGCCTCACGTCAGGCTTCCAACCTAGGGGTCCGGCAATGGGAGGAGGAATTCTTAGAGAATCAGGCTTTGAAGACTAGCGGGCTTTCATTGCAGGTGTTCGACAGGAATGGGGGAAACAGAGACTCAACTCTTGGAGGGCACACACAAAGTAGTGTGTGCATCGGAACTCAGGGGAAGGAGCAGTGACCCCATAGGAGACTGAACCAGACGTACCTGCTAGTGTTGGAGGGTCTCCTGCAGAGGTGGGGGGGTGGCTGTGTCTCACTGTGAAGACAAGGACACTGGCAGCAGAAGTTCTGGGAAGTACTCCTTGGAGTGAGCCCTCCCAGAGTCCGCCATTAGCCCCACCAAAGAGCCCGGGTAGGCTGCAGTGTTGGGTCGCCTCAGGGCAAACACCCAACAGGGAGGGAATGCAGCCCCACCCATCAGCAGACAAGAGGATTAAAGTTTTACTGAGCTCTGCCCACCAGAGCAACAGCCAGCTCTACCCACCACCAGTCCCTCCTATCAGAAAACTTGCACAAAGCTCTTAGATAGCCTCATCCACCAGAGGGCAGACAGGAGAAGCAAGAAGAACTACAGTCCTGCAACCTGTGGGGAAAAAAACACATTCACTGAAAGATAGACAAGATGAAAAGGCAGAGGGCTATGTACCAGATGAAGGAACAAGATAAAACCCCAGAAAAACAACTAAATGAAGTGGAGATAGGCAACTTTCCAGAAAAAGAATTCAGAATAATGATAGTGAAGATGATCCAGGACCTCGGAAAAAGAATGGAGGCAAAGATCAAGAAGATGCAAGAAATGTTTAACAAAGACCAAGAAGAATTATGGAACAAACAAACAGAGATGAACAACACAATAACTGAAATGAAAACTATACTAGAAGGAATCAATAGCAAAATGACTGAGGCAGAAGAACAGATAAGTGACCTGGAAAACAGAATGGTGGAATTCACTGCTGTGGAACAGAATAAAGAAAATAGAATGAAAAGAAATGAAGACAGCCTAAGAGACCTCTGGGACAACATTAAATGCAACAAACATTGGCATTATAGGGGTCCCAAAAGGAGAAGAGAGAGAAAGGACCCAAGAAAATATTTGAAGAGATTATAGTTGAAAACTTCCCTAACATTGGAAAGGAAATAGCCACCCAAATCCAGGAAGTGCAGAGAGTCCCATATAGTATAAAACCAGGGAGAAACACACCAAAACACATAGTAATCAAATTGGCAAAAATTAAAGACAAAGAAAAATTATTGAAAGCAGCAAGGGAAAAACAACAAATAACATACAAGGGAACTCCCATAAGGTTAACAGCTGATTTCTCAGCAGAAATTCTACAAGCCTGAAGGGAGTGGCATGACATATTTAAACTGATGAAAGGGAAGAACCTACAGCCAAGATTACTCTACCAAGCAAGGATCTCATTCAGATTTGATGGAGAAATCAAAAGCTTTACAGACAAGCAAACACTAGGAGAATTCAACACCACCAAACTAGCTGTACAACAAATGCTAAAGGAACTTCTCTAACTGGGAAACACAACAGAAGAAAAGGACCTACAAAAACAAAGAAAACACTTAAGAAAATGGTAATAGGAGCATACATATCAATAATTACCTTAAACATGAATGGATTAAATGCTCCAACCAAAAGACACAAGCTCACTGAATGGATACAAAAACAAGACCCATATATATACTGTCTAAAAGAGACCAACTTCAGACCTAGGGACACACACAGACTGAAAGTGAGAGGATGGAAAAAGATATTCCATGCAAATGGAAATCAAAGAAAGCTTGAGTAGCAATACTCATATCAGATAACACACACTTTAAAATAAAGAATGTTACAAGAGACAAAGAAGGACACTATATAATGATCAAGGGATCAATCCAAGAAGAAGATATAACAATTATAAATATATATGCACCCAACATAGGAGCACCTCCATACATAAGGTTACTGCCAACAGCCTTAAAAGAGGAAATCAACAGTAACACAATAATAGTGGGGGACTTTAACACCTCACTTACACCAATGGACGGATCATCCACACAGAAAATTAATAAGTAAACACAAGCTTTAAATGACACAGTAGACCAGGTAGATTTAATTGATATTTATAGGACATTCCATCCAAAAACAGCAGATTACACTTTCTTCTCAAGTGCACATGGAACATTCTCCAGGATAGATCACATCTTGGGTCACAAATCAAGCCTCAGTAAATTTAAGAAAATTGAAATCATATCAAGCATCTTTTCTGACCACAACGCTATGAGACTATAAGTGAATTACAAGGAAAAAAACGTAAAAAACACAAACACATGGAGGCTAAACAATACGTTACTAAATAACCAAGAGATCACTGAAGAAATCAAAGGGGAAATCAAAAAATACCTAGAGAAAAATGACAATGAAAACATGACGATCCAAAACCTATGGGATGCAGCAAAAGCAGTTCTAAGAGGGAAGTTTATAGCAATACAAGCCAACCTCAAGAAACCAGAAGAATCTCAAATAAACAATCTAACCTTCCACCTAAAGGAACTAGAGAAAGAAGAATAAACAAAACCCAAAGTTAGCAGAAGGAAAAAAATCATAAAGATCAGAGCAGAAATAAAAGAAATCAAAACAAAGAAAACAATAGCAAAGGTCAATAAAATTAAAAGCTGGTTCTTTGAGAAGATAAACAGAGTTGATAAACTTTTAGCCAGACTCATCAAGAAAAAGAGGGAGCGGACTCAAATCAATAAAATTAGAAATGAAAAAGGAGAAGTTACAATGGACACCGCAGAAACACAGAGCATCATAAGAGACTACTACAAGCAACTCTATACCAATAAAATGGACAACCTGGAAGAAATGGACAAATTCTTAGAAAGGTATAACCTTCCAAGACTGAACCAGGAAAAAATAGAAAATATGAACATACAAGTCACAAGTAATGAAATTGAAACTGTGGTTAAAAATCTTCCAACAAACAGAAGTCTGGGACCATATGGCTTCACAGGTGAATTCTGTAAAGCATTCAGAGAAGAGCTAACACCCATCCTTCTCAAACTCTTCCAAAAAATTGTAGAGGAAGGAACACTCCCAAACTCATTCTAGAAGGCCACAATCACCCTGATACCAAAACCAGACAGAGATACTACCAAAAAAAAGAAAATTACAGACCAATATCACTGATGAACATAGACGCAAAAATCCTCAACAAAATACTAGCAAACAGGGCTTTCCTGGTGGCGCAGTGGTTAAGAGTCTGCCTGCCAATGCAGGGAACACGGGTTCGGGCCCTGGTCTGGGAGGATCCCACATGCCGCGGAGCAACTAGGCCCGTGAGCCACGGTTGCTGAGCCTGCGTGTCTGGAGCTTGTGCTCCGCAGCAGGGGAGGCCGCGATGGTGGGGGGCCCGCGCACCGCGATGAAGAGTGGCCCCCGCTTGCCGCAGCTGGGGAGAGCCCTCGCACAGAAATGAAGACCCAGCACAGCCATAAATAAATAAATAAATAAATAAACCCAAAGTTTAAAAAAAAAAAAAAAAGAAGGTGGATACAAAAAATATAACAGCTAATCTTAAGAACACCCTTAATTTAAAACAAATTAAACAAACAAAAAATGGTTTAGGAAGCCTTATTAAAAAAAAAAAATTCTAGCAAACAGAATACAACAGCACATTAAAATGATCATCCACCATGATCAAGTGGGGTGTATCCCAGGGATGCAAGGATTCTTCAATGTATGCAAATCAATCACTGTGATACACCATATTGACAAACTGAAGAATGAAAACCATATGATCATCTCAATAGATGCAGAAAAAGCTTTTGACAAAATTCAACACCCATTTATGATAAAAACTCTTCAGAAAGTGGCACAGAGGGAACTTACCTCAACATAATAAAAGCCATATACAACAAAACCACAGCAAACATTGTTCTCAATGGTGAAAAACTGAAAGCATTTCCTCTAAAATCAGGAACAAGACAAGGATGTCCACTCTCACCACTATTATTCAACATAGTTTTTGAAGTCCTAGCCATGGCAATCAGAGAAGAAAAAGAAATAAAAGAACAAAAATTGGAAAAGAAGTAAAACTGTCGACTGTTTGCAGATGATATGATACTATATGTAGATAATCCTAAAGATGTCACCAGAAAACTACTAGATCTAATCAATGAATCTGGTAAAATTGCAGGATACAAAATTAATGCACAGAAATCTCTTGCATTCCTATACACTAACAATGAACGATCAGAAAGAGAAATTAAGGAAAAAATCCCATTCACCACTGCAACAAAAAGAATAAAATACCTAGGAATAAACCCACCTAAGGAGGTAAAAGACCTGGACTCAGAAAACTATAAGACACTGATGAAGGAAATCAAAGATGACACAAACAGATGGAGAGATATATCAAGTTCTTGGATTGGAAGAATCAATATTGTGAAAATGGCTACACTACCCATAACACTCTATAGATTCAATGCAATCCCTATTAAAACACAAATGGCCTTTTTTACAGAACTTGAACAAAAAAATCTTAAAATTTGTATGGAGACACAAAAGACCCCGAATAGCCAAAGCAATCTTGAGGGATAAAAAATGAGCTGGAGGAATCAGACTCCCTGACTTCAGACTATACTACAAAGCTACAGTAATCAGGACAATATGGTACTGGCACAAAAACAGAAATATAGATCAATGGAACAGGATAGAAAGCCCAGAAGTAAACCCACGCACCTATGGTCAACTAATCTATGACAAAGGAGGCAAGGATATACAATGGAGAAAAGACAGTCTCTTCAATAAGTGGTGCTGGGAAACCTGGACAGCTACATGCAAAAGAATGAAATTAGTACACTCCCTAACACCATACATAAATATAAACTCCAAATGGATTACAGACCTAAATGTAACACCAGATACTATAAAACTCTTAGAGGATAGGTAGAACACTCTTTGACATAAATCACAGAAAGATCTTTTGTGATCCATCTCCTAGAGTAGTGGAAATAAAAACAAAAATAAACAAATGGGACCTAATGAAACTTAAATTTTTTGCACAGCAAAGGAAAGTACAAACAAGATGAAAAGACAACCCTCAGAATGGGAGAAAATATTTGCAAATGAATCAACGGACAAAGGATTAATCTCCAAAATATATAAACAGCTCATGCAGCTCAGTATTAAAAAAACAAACAACCCAATCCAAAAATGGGCAGAAGACCTAAATAGACATTTCTCCAAAGAAGACATACAGATGGCCAAGAGGCACATGAAAAGCTGCTCAACATCACTAATTATTAGAGAAATGAAAATCAAAACTATAATGAGGTATCACTTCACACTGGTTAGAGTGGGCATCATCAAAAAATCTACAAACAACAAATGCTGGAGAGGGTGTGGGCAAAAGGGAACACTCTTGCACTGTTGATGGGAACGTAAATTAATACAGCCGTTATGGAGAACAGTATGGAGGTTCCTTAAAAAACTAAAAATAGAATTACCATACGATTCTGCAGTCCCACTCCTATCTGGAGAAAATCATAAGTCAAAAAGATACATGCACCCCAATGTTCATTGCAGCACTATTTACAATATCCAGGCCATGGAAGCAACCTAACTGCCCATCAACAGAGAAATGGATAAAGAAGCTGTGGTAAATAAATACAATGGAATATTACTCAGCCATAAAAAGAACAAAATTGGGTCATTTGTAGAGACGTGGCTGAATCTAGAGACGGTCATACACAGTGAAGTAAGTCAGAAAGAGAAAAACAAATATCGTATATTAACGCATATATGTGGAATCTAGAAAAATGGTACAGATGAACTGGTTTGCAAGGCAGAAATAGAGGCACAGATGTAGAGAACAAACATATGGACACCAAGGGGTGAAAGTGTGGGGAGGGTGTGGGTGGAGGTGGTGGGATGAATTGGGAGATTGTGATTGACATATATACACTAATATGTATAAAATGGATAACTAATAAGAACCTGCTGTATAAAAAAACAAAATAAAATTGAAAAATTCAAAAAAAAGAAGAACCTGCTTTATAAAATATATATATATATAATTAAATTTAAAAAAGAAAACACAACAGAGGGGAATCAACAGAGGCAAATGGCTTATTTGAACAGATGAAAAAAATTAGTTAAGACTGACAATATTTACCAGGGTGAAAAAGACAAAAAATAATACTGGGAATTAAAAAAGGGGGATTATGACTATAGTTAGAGCAGAAACTGCAAAGAAAAACAAATTTATAACAAATTTAACTTCAAATGAAAAAGGGAAATTTCTAGGAAAATAATTCAGTTGCTGTCAAACTTTATTATATGTATTTTCTTTTAGTAAGGGGAGACTTTATATGAAGCGATAATTTTAGTGGGGTTGGGGAGAGATGCGGTTGCAGTAGGGAGACTGCTCTGACCATAAGGTCTCCAAGTGTCTCCTGTCAGACTTTTTAGATTCTTACTGTCTGACATCTTCTATGTGCCATTTCCTATTTTCCTGACCCCCTTTTTTGCCTAAGAGTGTGTAGCTGTGTCAACTGCATATGCTCAGGGGTAGTATGACAGCATTTCACTTCATCCACACCAGGGATCTCTTCCTTCTCTCCCAGGGCATAGTGACAGGAACACTCAGGAGCCTGCCCCATCATGTGGGTGCAAGAACAGTGTGGAAGCCTGAGGGAGTTAGCACCCCCTACAGCAACCGCTCACTAGAAGACAGGAGTCCAAGGAGAGATAACATCCTTTCCTATCTTAGGTGGACCATTCTGACCCACATTCTACACAGTCCTTAGAAGCTCCCTAGTGGGTACCCACAGTAACACCCAGCTCAACGACACACCCTTGGACTGACTTTCTTTCCTCTCTTGTTTTACTCTTTCTAGTGCCCCTGACTTCTGCTTCTTGGGGTCACTTATCAGAAAAACTACTTATCTCATACTGTGTTTCTTTGGGAGAACCAAGTGAAGACATCTCTATAAAATATTTCAAAAGTTCTGCTCTGCTCTTTACATTTCAAGTTAAAAATCTAATTTTTTTACTCTATGTTTAGTTACAAAGGATATAATTTCTATATTGTTTATATTAGCATTTTTAAATGTATTTTTTACTATTTTATGGGAAATTTTAAACATATACAAAAGTGGACAGAATAGTAAAAAGAATGTCATGTATATCACCCAGCTTTTATAATTATCGAATTATGGCCAATTTCATTTCATTTATATGCCCACTCACTGGCCCTCTTCAATATTTTTTTAAAGCAAATTCCAGACTCATGTCATTTTATCTATAGATATCTCCAAATTGACTCTTTCTTTTTCCCTCCGAAGTTATAGTAAATATTATCACACCTTAAAAATACCAAAAATATTTTTTATTATGCAATGTCCACTCAGTGTTCACATTTCCAATGATCTCATAAAAGTCATTATTTTTCTAACAATTTATTTGAATTGATATCAAAACAAGGTAGGTACTTTGTTATTGCTTAATCTATCTCTTATTTTCATGTATAGATTCCCTGTCCATTTTTCTTTTTTTGCCTCCTTTGAATTTTTTAACTGAAGAAAGTGTATTATTATCTGTCATACAGAGTGTTTCACATCTGGATTTTGCTGACCGCATCCGCATGGAGTTATTCAGCACCACGTGGGCTTTGGTATGGTTCTCTCTCCATTTGGTCACATGGTGGTGCTTCTTCAGATGACTGCCCTTGAGCAACCTAATCTGCTCCGTCCTCACAGGCAGAAAGCCTGAGGTACCTGGCATTGTATGTCTCCCTGGAGTGGCCCTCAACCAGTGATTTATAGGCACAAAAGCACAACAGCCCAGCTCTCTTGCCTCCTGCCAACACAGCTCTGAGGCTTGTTCTACATTCTAGAGTTCTCCTGTGGGGGCAGGTTGATGCTCCCCTCCCCCATCCATCTTTGCCTGAAACCACACCCACATGGCTCCTTCTCCTTCACAGTCCTGCTTCTCCTACTCCCTGACTAGTTTCCCCTGGAAACACAACCCTAATAAATTACTTGCAAATAAATCCTCATCTCAGGGTGGGAGATGATACCAGCTGTGGTTCCAGGAACCTGATTCTGGTGGTGGAATTTTGGAGTTGGCTTGCTTGCTGGCCGCAAGGAAACAAAACTCCCTTCACTGGTTTTGGGAGCTCTTGGCATGTTGCACTATCTTTTATGGTGCATTGAGGCAAGATCCAATGGAAGGTGATGCACTGGCTTGTGCAATATCTTTGACATTTGAGGTATATGGAGGAAATGGTAACCATAAGGATAGTGGGCTTGGGCAGTTGTTGCTGGATGCTATTGGTGCTTTAAAGAGAAAAAAAATGACAAACTCAGGTCATCCACTCATTATTTTAAGACGTGATGTGAAAGTCAGAAGGCCTCCATAGTAGCGTTTAAAACACCCTCATCAACTGCAAAGGGCAGATGGTGCTAAACGCCAGGCCTAGGACCTAATAGTAACCTTTATAGAAAGCTGAATTTATAGCATCCACATGTTTCTTATACCAAGGGAAGGCCCCTAACAGGGAAAGAATGGAACCTCAAAACTTGGGATGGGAACATATTCACGTCTGTGCTTGGTAACACTGAACTCCAGAGTCCTCTGAATTTTCTCAGCTTGCAAAAGCAGGCCACTCTCCTTGGATAGAAGACATCAGTCTCCACATCCCCACTGGCTGAAGATATGAAGAGGATTCACCTGAAACAGATGCTTTGTAAGGCATTATCATCTAACTTAAGATCTCCCCCACCTCCTCTCCTAGCCATTGGTTCAAGTCTTAGCAAAGCCAACTGAGTTAGTGCTGGTCCTGCTAAGGGAGGGAATAATTATTCACTGATCGATCTGCAGGAAATGCGTACCAGCACATGGGAGCACTTACCAGATGTCATGACTGTCTATACAGAAAATCCCAAACAATCAACTAAAATAAACCTTTTGGAACTAACAGCAATTATAACAAGATCACAGGATACAAGGTTAATATACAGAAGTCAATTGTTTTCCTATATCCCAGCAGTAAACACATGGAATTTGATATTAAAAGCATAATGCCACTTACCAAAAAAAAAAAGAAACTCAGGTAAAAATCTAATAAAATATGTATAGGATCTATATGTGAAAACTACAATTATCTGAAGAAAGAGATCAAAGATCTAAACAAATGGAAGGATATTCCATGTTCATGGATGCAAAGACTCAATATTGTTAAGATGTAAATTCTTCCCAAACTGATCTATAGATTCAATGAAATCCAAAACAGAATCCTAGCAAGCTGTTTTGTGAATATCAACAGACTGATTCTAAAGTTTATATGAAAAGGTGAAAGACTCAAAATACCCAACACAAGACTAAAGAAAAACAAAGTTAGAGGACTGACATTACCTAATTTTAAGGCTTACTATAAAGCACAGTAATCAAAACAGCATGATATTGGTGAAAGAGTAGATCTACAGTTTAATGTAACTGAATAGAGAAGCAAAAATAGACCTACACAAGCATAGTCAACTGATCTTTGACAAAGGAGCAAAGGCATTTCAGTGGAGAAGGATAACCTTTTCAACAAGTCAGGTTGGAACAATTGGACATTCATATACAAAAATAATGAATTGAGACCCAGATCTTACACCTTTCATAAAAATTAACTTAAAATTGATCATGGACCTAAATGTAAAATGTAAAATTATAAAATTTCTATAGGATAACCTAGGAGAAAATCCAAGTGACCTTGAGATTGTTGATCAGTTTTTATTTTTTAATTTTTATTTTTTTAATTAAAAAATTTATGCATTTTAAAGAAATTAACATTTTCTAATCACAACAGGTATCCACTACCACATTTCGTTAACCAAAGCAGCTCTCATCTATCACCACTCTAGACCCTATTTTCACTGGTGCCTGCCTCTGTAATTAATTCTCTTCAGAGCTGTGGTCTCTTAAAAAATGTAAATCATGTTGCCCCCCTGCTCAAATCCTCTAATGGCTTCTGTGATCCTCCAAAATAAAATTCAAATGTATTGTCTTGGCATGCAAAGTCACATGTGATCTTTTCTTACCTCTCTGATTTTATCCCATATCATGTTGGTGAGTTTTTAGATACAACACCAAACCATGATTGCCCAAAGAAAATATTAATAAGTTGAACTTTATTAAAATTTAAATCTTGTGCTCTGTGAAAGACACTATTAAGCCGCAGACTGGGAGAAAATATTTGCAAGACACATGTCTGAGCAACCCAGTATATACAAAGAATTTTTAAAAATCAACAATAAGAAAATGAGCAACTTAATTTAAAGATGAGCAAAAGATCAGGACACCTCACAAAAGAAGATAGATAACAAATAAGTATAATGAAAATATGCTCAACATCATTCTTCATTAGGGAATTGCAAATTAAAACAATAAGATACCTCTACACACCTATTAGAATGGTTAAAATCCATAAAGTTGTCAATATCAAATGCTGATGAAGATGCCAGGCAACAGAAACTCTCATTCATTGCTAGTGGCAATACAAAATACTGCAGACACTTTGGAAGGGAGAATACCTGTTTCTGACAAAGCTAAACATAGTCTTACCATACACTCCAGCAACTGTGCTCATAAGGGTTTACCTAACAGATTTAAAAACCTAAGTCCACAAAAAAACCTACGCACAAAGATTTATAGAAGCTTTTTTCATAATTGCCCCAAAATGGAAGCAACCAAGGTATCTTTTGATAGGTGAACGGATAAACAAACTGTGGTACTTCCATAAAATAGAATATTAGTGACAAAGAGAAATAAGTCATCAAACCACAAAGACATGGGTGAACCTTAAATGCCTATATCTAAGTCAAAGAAGCCAGTCTGAAAGGCTATATGCTGTACATTTCAATTACATGACATTCTAGAAAGGCAAAACTATAGAGACAGAATAAAGATCAGTGGTTCTCAGGGGTTCAGCAAGAGAAAGGAAAGGGTTGAATAGGTGAAGCATAGGAGATTCTTTTTTAGGGCGGTGAAAATACTCTTATGATAATGTAATAGTGGATACATATCATTATGTATTTGTCAAAACCAGTAGAATTTTATAGAACAAAAAGTGAAACAATGTATGCAAAATTTTAAAAATTAGGAAATTGGGGAATCTTAGGAAGGAATACAGACTGTGACAATAGAATCTGTGTTACAAATGTATGAAACTACCTCACCGAGGGGGTGAGAGAAAAAGACGCTAACTTAAATAACTTTGGAAATGAGAGAAATCTGTAGGACTTTTAAAGGCAAATGAACTGCTCTTAAGCACTGCGGTATAGTTGATAAGGATACTTACACTGCAAGTATGGGGTTTCAGGTTAACAATTCTGATTCTGCTATAAATGTAAACTAGAAATGAGCAACTAAGAAAATGGATGGTGTGCGTGAGGTTTCTCACTGCTGGAGTCAGAATTTACAAATGAGAAAGGGGAAGAGGCTAGTGTGATAATGGATTACAGTTGGAGGCCTTAATATGAACTATGTTTAGCTTAATATTCTATAAATACAGATGGTTACATATAAAAATGCACACACACATGTACATACACATGGGTTAATATACACACATATATTTCCTTTGTCAGCTGAGAGGGCCCAAAAGAAATAATAAACTAGTAGCAATGAGCACACCAAGTACCTATATCTTAGTTTCTAATACCATTATCCAGTAAAATCAACAAGGACTCCTTGAAGAAATTATTGACTCTAGGACTGGGGCAGGAATATACAAGATGCGCCTGGAGCACCTTGTAGCACCAGAAAGGATGGAAATGCTCAAAAGACAAAACAAAGGAACAAAGGAAAAAACAGAAAATAAAACAAAATTTTAAAACACCACATTGATGTTTAATGAAGGACATAGGAGCCAACTGAAAGAGCTCCTGATGGCCAAAGCTGGAACAATCTGAGCAGCAAAATAAAGAAAATACTATTCAGGTCCTTTGCCCATTTTAAAATCAGATTATTTGTTGTTTGTTTTGTTTTATTTTTGTTTTTTGCTATTGAGTTGTAAGAGTTCCTTACAAAGCTAAACATAGTCTAATCATGAAGAAAACATCAGACAAACCCAAATTGAGGGATATTCTATAAAATACCTGACCAGGACCCCTCAAAACTGTCAAGGTAATCAAAAAACAAGGAAAGTGAGAAACTGTCACAGTCAAGAGGAGCCTAAGGAGACAAGACAACTAAATGTAATGTGATATTCTAGATGGGATCCTGAAACAGAAAAAGGCATTAGGTAAAAACTAAAATAACAGGGGCTTCCCTGGTGGCGCAGTGCTTGAGAATCTGCCTGCCAATGCAGGGGACACGGGTTTGAGCCCTGGTCTGGGAAGATCCCACATGCCGTGGAGCAACTGGGCCCGTGAGCCACAATTACTGAGCCTGCGCGTCTGGAGCCTGTGCTCCGCAACAAGAGAGGCCGCGATAGTGAGAGGCTCGCGCACCGCGATGAAGAGTGGCCCCCGCTTGCCACAACTAGAAGAAAGCCCTCGCACAGAAACGAAGACCCAACACAGCCATAGATAAATAAATAAATAAATAAATAAATAAATAAATAAAAACTAAAATAATAGGAATAAACGACGAACTTCAGTTAATAATCATGTACCAATACAGTTTTGTTAATTATAATAATAAATGTGCTGTACTAACGTAAGATGTTAACAATAAGGGAAACTGGGTGTGAAGTGTATGGTAACTCTTTTTTACTGTCTTCTTGATTTTTTCATAAATTGAAACCTGTTCTAAAAAAAGGCCTATTACACCTACTACTATATGTAAAATAGATATACAACAAGGATTTGCTGCATAGCATATGGAACTATATTCAATATCTTGTAATAACCTATAATGGAAAAGAATCTGAAGCTGTACAGCTGAAACTAACACAATATTGTAAATCAACTATAGTTAAATAAACAAATTTAAAAAAGAAAATAACAGAAAAATATGGTCTACTAAAAAATCAAAACCTAAGACTTCAAAAAAATTTGCACATATTCTGGGTGTTTCTGATTACTTCTCACTGTGCCCCCAATCTTCCCAACCAGTTCTACTCAGACTTCCTTTTAACTCTTGTCCTGTTAGAAGGACTTGAGCCTTCATTCTCATCCTCTGAATAATGAGAGCCGCCGCCAAGCATTAACTCAAGGAGTGAAGTAGTTAGATCAGAATTTTAAGTAGAACACCCTGTCCTCTGTGTGATCGGTGGATTGCAGGGTGTGTGGAGACAGGGAGCAAAGGAGAACAGCTTGAGAGCCATTGCAATAGTTCAGGTGAGAAATGACCTCAGTCAAAGCTTGGGAGGTGTGGGTAAGGATAGCAAGGACTTGGTCTCTGGTGGGGAGTAGGGAAGCAAAGGAAAGGAGTGGAGAATGATGTGTTGTCTCTGGCTTCGGTGAATGCAGAGAAGGTATCATTTCCCGAGAGAGAGAATACCTAAGAAGGAATGACAGTGGGTGTCCCTGGAGTTGGGTGGGCAGTAAGAGACACTAAGTGCCCTTCAACCTATTGAGTTTGGGTGCCTATGGCAGTCTCAAAAGGGATGTCCCTGACATATGCTCATGGTTGTGATGAAATAGCTTTGGGTAACTTGAGACAACCTGCCTGAGATGATGTGGTTAAATAGTTAGAGCCAGGTGATTCCCAGGAAGGAGAGAGCCCCCACGTCCTGATGTGACTGATAGCCGGAAAGGCTACAGAAATGTCAGGGAGGGTAACCACTGCAGTGACCTTGGATCTGTATTTCTCCAGGCAATTCAGCACTTTGGCTTCCATGATTCCAGCTGGCCCAACCTTTACTTCCTTTAGTGACACTGTCACTTTCTCCTTCAGAGACCAGTCCCAGGAGTCTCTCCTCTCCCCATGTTGCCCAGTTCTGCTTCTTTGCTTTCCTAAAGTCTTCCTTAACCATGGAGGCAGTTAGTAAGACTCTTGGAAACCATGAGGACATTCTATGGAGAGAAAACCTGGGCAGGGACCAGAACCCAGGTGGAGCCTCCACTCCCTCCCTGTGCCTTTGACCATGGGCTAGGATTGGGCTCGGTGGGTATAATGTAAAGCAGTGTTGAACTGAGATGAATAGATCCTCTTCCCCCAACCAGAATAACCTATCTCCTCTTCATGACTGCCAAGTGCTACTTTCAGGTGCATGAATGAAGTTGTTTCATGACTGCTAAGTGCTCCTTTCAGGTGCATGAATGAAGTTGTTTTGTTTTCTTTTGGTGTTGTTATGATTTCATTTTTAGAAGCTGTTGAATGTATTGAGTGGTTTGGGGAGCAGAATTAAAAAGGGGTCAAAATGTCTGTCCTCCTTTGGAAATTGGCCAAGAGTAATTTGCAACCATTAACCCCCACACAGGTTTTTATATGGTGAGCCGATAGAGGGTAAAAAGCCAAAGAGAATACAGGATCCCAGGCCTTCCAACATTTATTCTGTATTATTGTACACACTCACAGATTCAGCAATAGTAGTGGGGATGCAGTCAGAGTTGCTATAGTCACTGTCTCTTCAAGCAGAGGCTCTGGCCACCTGAGGTTGGGATTGGGCTCATCAGGGGTGGGTGCTGGGCAATAGCTCCCCTCCCTTCCCAAGCCCTATCCAAGAGACATGCAGAAGGACAGGGTCAGGCAGGTTCACAGATAAGGTGGGCCACCCAGGCTGGGGACTGGAGGTAAGCCAGGCCACTGGCTCTCTCTTCACTTGTGTGGGATTTCCAGGGGCCTCTGGGACCCTGGGGGTGGTTACGTATGTTTGGGGGACACTACACCTCCTGCTTCTTTAGGGGGCAAGACTTCTCCCTTCAGGGGCTGGACTGGGTCAGTCTCTTAGACCTGGCCAGGAGCTGGGACAAGCAGAGGCTGCTTCAGCGGCCCCTCCTGCTGCTCCAGCAGCTGCTCCCCTTTCTTTTCCAGTTGCTCATCTTTCTTTGCTGGCTCTTGATCCAGCCGCTGGCCCAAGACCTTCTTCTCCTGCTCCAGCTGTTGCACATGCTGGTCCTGCTTCTGTGATTCTTGCTGTTGCTGCTGCTGTTCTACATGCTTTTCCTGCTTCTGTGACTCTTGCTGCTTCTGCTGCTGTTCTACATGCTTTTCCTGCTTCTGTGACTCTTGCTGCTTCTGCTGCTGTTCTACATGCTTTTGTTGCTTCTGTGACTCTTGCTGCTTCTGCTGCTGTTCTACATGCTTTTCCTGCTTCTGTGACTCTTGCTGCTTCTGCTGCTGTTCTACATGCTTTTGTTGCTTCTGTGACTCTTGCTGCTTCTGCTGCTGTTCTACATGCTTTTCTTCCTTCTGTGACTCTTGCTGCTTCTGCTGCTGTTCTACGTGCTTTTCTTGCTTCTGTGACTCTTGCTGCTGCTGCTGTTCCACATGCTTTTCTTGCTTCTGTGACTCTTGCTGCTTCTGCTGCTGCTCTACATGCTTTTCTTGCTTCTGTGACTCTTGCTGCTTCTGCTGCTGTTCTACATGCTTTTCCTGCTTCTGTGACTCTTGCTGCTTCTGCTGCTGTTCCACATGCTTTTCCTGCTTCTGTGACTCTTGCTGCTGCTGCTGTTCCACATGCTTTTCCTGCTTCTGTGACTCTTGCTGCTGCTGCTGTTCCACATGCTTTTCCTGCTTCTGTGACTCTTGCTGCTTCTGCTGCTGTTCTACATGCTTTTCCTGCTTCTGTGACTCTTGCTGCTGCTGCTGTTCCACATGCTTTTCTTGCTTCTGTGACTCTTGCTGCTTCTGCTGCTGTTCTACATGCTTTTCCTGCTTCTGTGACTCTTGCTGCTGCTGCTGTTCCACATGCTTTTCCTGCTTCTGTGACTCTTGCTGCTTCTGCTGCTGTTCTACATGCTTTTCCTGCTTCTGTGACTCTTGCTGCTGCTGCTGTTCCACATGCTTTTCTTGCTTCTGTGACTCTTGCTGCTTCTGCTGCTGTTCTACGTGCTTTTCTTGCTTCTGTGACTCTTGCTGCTGCTGCTGTTCTACATGCTTTTCTTGCTTCTGTGACTCTTGCTGCTGCTGCTGTTCCACATGCTTTTCTTGCTTCTGTGACTCTTGCTGCTTCTGCTGCTGCTCTACATGCTTTTCTTGCTTCTGTGACTCTTGCTGCTTCTGCTGCTGTTCTACATGCTTTTCTTGCTTCTGTGACTCTTGCTGCTTCTGCTGCTGTTCTACATGCTTTTCTTGCTTCTGTGACTCTTGCTGCTGCTGCTGCTGCTGCTGTTCTACATGCTTTTCTTGCTTCTGTGACTCTTGCTGCTGCTGCTGCTGCTGCTGCTGCTGCTGCTGTTCTACATGCTTTTCTTGCTTCTGTGACTCTTGCTGCTGCTGCTGCTGCTGCTGCTGCTGCTGTTCCAGATGCTGTTCCGGATGCTGTGGCTCCTGTTGCTGTGGCTTACACCCTTGCTCGGGCACCTCCTTCACAGGAGTTGTGTGTTTCTCCCCGAGCTCCAAGGGATCCTTCCCTGGGATGACCTTCTGGCATGGGGCAGGCAGTGGAGTTGGCTGCTTCACTTGCTCCTGCTGGATATTGGTGGGAGGAGAAACAGGCTTGACGGGCTCCTTACAGAGGGCAGGGGGCAGGGTCACTGGCAGAGTACCTTGCTGGGACATCTTGGAAGCTGCTTTAGGTCAACCTGAAAAACAGGAGGGGTCAGAGGGTTAATTGAAGGCGAGGAAGTAGATGAACCGCTGGAAATATGCAGCAGCGCCTGGTTTCTCAGCATCCCTCTTCCCTTGGGTGGGGGTACTCTCCCACCCACACTGGGCTATCATTCCCCAGAAGCAGCAGAGTGAAGGGTAGGAATGGAGAGGGGCAGGGAAAGGCCCTCCTGGGAGCCTCTTGTTCCCAAGAGCCAACAAAGAGGACTCTTTCCAGAGGTGCTCTGCAAAGGTGGGCTGGGTACCCCTTCACCTCCTGCCCTTGCCTATCCTTGTCTCTCCCTTGTTTCTGACCTTCACATACAAAGAAGAGAGATGAGCTCTGGGATTATGACAAGAAGAGGGAAGGTGCTAGGAAAAGAAAGGTCTCCTGCAGGACTTCCGAGTCCTGGAAAATCAGTAGCCCATCCCGAGAGGATCTGAGAGGTGAGGGTGCACGCCCTGGACTGGAGTCACATGATGTGATCTCGGCTTAAATCTCCCAGTGAAATGCTGTGTGGTTCCGGACAAGTCATTGAGCCCCTCTGGACCTCAGATTTCTCCTCTGTAAAATGAACAGATTGGCCTATTCAGCTCCAGAGCTGCTATCTCTCCTGACCATCTGAGCTTTAGCTGGTGGTGGTGGGAGGGGGCTGGAAGGTTGCTGAGAGTTGGAGCTGGTTCTTTCAAGTCTCTTACTTCTAAGCTGGGTTTCCCTGCCCCTGCTCAGCCTGGGTTCTCCAAATAGAAAGTGTTCCCCATGCTGCATTTCTCCCTTTGGTAGCACAGCCAAGAGTTACAAGCATGTCCCCGGACACCCTGCCTCCATAAAGAAGGCAAAATCACAGTCAGCCCAAATCAATCAGTTTTAGGAGAGAAATTGGCCATATTTCCCCTTCATCCCCATCTTACTCCTCTCTCTGTCTCTTTCTGTCTCTCTGCCTCTCTCTCTCTCTCTCTCTCTCTCTCTAAAATACGGTCCCAAAAAAGTATGGGGTAGGAGGAGCTTGCTGTCTGTTCTGTGTTTCCATACCGTGGCACCTAGCCCTCAGCACAGTGACCTGAGCCCTCCTAGAAGAACAGTAGTCTTGTTGAATCCAGCACACAAGTGATACCTGCACCCACCTGGCTGGCCACCCCCAGCCATGTTCTGGCCTGTGGGAGGCCCCCGGTCCCAACCTTGGTTCTGCCAGCTAGCACTTACCTGACTCACAGTGAGGACGGCTGGAGGAGCTTCTAGTGGAGCACTGAGCCGAGCAGGGGCCGGGATGCCCTTTATACTGTTCCCCAGCCTGGCCTCTTTCCCAAGGTGAAGGAGATGGACTGGTTTCACCGCTCCAGTTGGTCAACTTCCTCTAGCCCCTTCCTGACTCATCATAGGAACCTTAAGCAAAAAAACCCCTCAGGGCCCCCTTTTGCAGGGACACACAGCTCCTGCCTGGCCAGCGGGCTCTGGGGGCTCATTCACTCCTGTGATACTTGTGACCTGGGCACAGGGAGGTGAGGGAGGCATCTCAGGAAACTGGTCCCCTTTTCCTCTTGTTTTGTGACCTCAGCCAAGCTTTTTTTCTGAATCTCAGTTTCTCCACCTGTAAAATGGGTTTTTCCTCACTATTAGGCTGTGGGATTCATTTCCAAGGGCACAGAATAGAAAGTTATATGTCTTTCTGGGATGTCCAGTCTGGAGATGTTGTGTAAAGGTGGGAGGAATCACTTTTCATGAAGGGGTGGGGCTGTTGGGGGGTGCTTTTGGCCACTAGCCCACAACCCATCTGCTCTCAAGACACATCTATAACTCCATTCTGTGTGGAAATAAACTCTGTCCTGGGATGGGGTAGGGTTGAGTCTGACAACTTTAGGCCCAAAAAGTCAAGCAGAAGGCTTTGCAGGGGCTACCATGTGCTAGGGGCTATCCAGGCCCTATGCTGAAGGCTGTAGTTACAGAAGTTCCCAAGAATGCCATGCTCACCAAAACTCCAAGGCATGGACCATTCTAAGTCTGTAATATATAAATCTATATATATATTTAAAATAAATATATAATATATAAAAATTAAATAATAAGGATTGCTTCTTATGGTGATAAAACAAACATTTCATACAATGTTTTGGGGAAATGCATGAAGGTATAAAATCAAAACTAGATCATCCATTACTTTCTCTAAACTACTCTCTAAAAATAGCTTATGCCAGCTTTCAGAGTGGGGATTAGAGCTTGCTTGTCCCTCCCCGGTGCTGATGATGACCTAACACTCCTGGAATACAATCCAAACCACTGCCTCGGGTTCAAAGACCCTTGCTGAGGGTCCTCAGTTACTAGGACAAGCCCAGTGCTCCCCACCTCTGGGGGCTCTCTGTGTTTTTCAACTTCACTGTAAATGTGGGGACCTGCCAGAGAGCCTCCCTGAGACCCCATCTAGAGGGTTATTCACTGGTTCACTTCATTTCACTAAGAACAATTGAGGGCCCTTTTATATGCTTTTGTTCACTTGTTTATTTTCCATATCTCCCATTGGAAAATAAGCTCTAAAAGGCAGGAGTTTTGCCTGGTGTGTTTTCTACTATGTCCCCAAAACCTGTCATAACCGTCAAATATAATCAGTGCTCTATAAACATTTGTCGAAGGAATGAAAGAACAGTGCATCTCACCACCTGGAGACAATTACCATTGAGCATTTTAGTGTTGTGTGTGTGTGTGTGTGTATGTGTGTATAAACAAAACTGAACTGTGACTTGCCTTTCTTTTTAATGATTGGTTAATAGCTTATTTTATGAACATCATTTGAACTCTCTTCTTCACAACCTAATCAAAAAAGAAATATTAGAATAATATCAAGGAAAATACTCATTTCTGGGGCTAACTTCGAGATGCATTCTGATTTCCCCATAGTTTTCCTCACAGGCACCTACCTCCCTCCCAGCCCCCAATAGATCTATTTATAGTGCTAATTTTGCCATGCTCCTGGGGCTTAGTCTGGAAAGACAGATGGAGGGACTCCTGCCTCCAGATTACTACCCTCTGCTCATACCCTCTCTGGTCCCTGAGCCCAGCTGGGACCTCACATGTTCTCCCCCTTAGCACAGGGATGGCCATCTTCTGGGGCTGGGAAAGCCCTCTCCACCCTGCCCCCCTGCCATCCCCCTCCCCCAAGCAGAACCGACCCAGTATCCTCACACATGGGCACCCATGCCTTGTGCTCTGCTGCTGACATCACATAGGAGGCATCTGCCCCTCCCCAGCTCATGACAGTCAGTCCCAGGGCAGCAGACCCTGCTCCAGGTAGTCACACTGGTCTTATGGGTTTCCAAGGGCTAGTACCCTCCAGATCTACCTCCCGCCCTCTGATTCATAGCATAATGAGAGCTTTGCAGGGAAGACAGTGTGTGTGAGCCTTCGGCTGCTGGGTAAAGCTAGGGTGTGGTGAGGAGGGCGAAGCATGGAGCTGAGGTGTGTGTGTGCAGGGGAGGGGTTGGAGGAGCCCCAGCCGTTTAGGGGCTCAGAGGCCCCATGCCCTGCCCTCAAGTTGCCTCATCTGGGGCACAGACAGGCATGTGTACAGGGGAGATTCTCTCGGTGCCTGTGAGAGTGACCCCACAGGCCCACATGAAGAGGCCGGGTAGCTGTCCATCCTCCGCCCAGGATAATGAGGATGAGCTCATATCCCATGACACATGCAGAGGCCCTGACGTCAGCTCATCCCCCAGCTCAGAGAGGCCCCGGCTCTTTCTCTTGCAGAGCTAGAAACTCTCCGAATGAAACAACCTTCTCGAACTGTTGCTTAGCTGTGGGAGCAGGAGGAGTGGGTCACGAATTTCACTGCCTGGGGGAATGAGGACAGCCCTTCGTAAGGGTCGGGATGAGGGCAGATGGTCCTGAGAGGCAGACTTGGACCAGGAGGTCTCACGTTCCCACCTTGGGTCACCATGACTAGGCTGTTTCCCGAAGAGGCAATACCTCCATCCTCTGAGGCCACTAACTTCCTCTCCATCCCCTGAGGCCTCCTCCTCTGCTCAGTGCACTGTTGCCTACATCATCTCACAATCTGCAGCCCGCACTGGTCACCTTCCCACAGGCCCAGAATCCTCACTCTCCTCCTCCGTGGCCTCCTGAACCTGACCTCCGTGCCTCATTTGTCTTTTATGCCCATCTGCTGCTCCAAGAAGGGGGAGAAGACCAAGAAAGGGCCAAGAGGCTGATTCTTCCTCTCCGGGCTCCTGGGTTGGCCTGTCTGATGTGCCCTGGTTGCCTTCCTTATGTCTTCCTCTGGCTTCCCCTCCTTGGCCTATGGGGTTGCTGGTTCCCAATTTCAGTCTCCATCGCTGGCCCTTGTTTGTGAATCTGATCCCTGTGGAGAGACAGTCACAGTTCTGCCCCTGGTGCAAAAAGTGGGGCAAAGCCATGAACGTTTATCAGTAGCAGAGAAAAGGAGCTGTTCAGTGTCCTCTCCTCCAGCTGGCAGGATGCCCTCCCCTGGGGCTCCCTGGGAAATCACATTCTGGGCAACATAAGAGTACTATACAGAGGATTGGCATCACCTGATCCTGGAGAAGAGGCTTTCACCAAGAGGAGTTAATTGCCTTACTGGGGTCCTGCTCAGCCCCACTGTGAGCAGCCCCAGTGTGGCCCTTTTCTAACCTCACCTGTTCTTTGTATTTGTGCACTGTTTCACTGTCATTAAGCTGTCTAACTGCTCCAGGCATCCAGATGGGTCTGTCTGGTGCAGAGTATCAAAGAGTGCCTCTTCCTTCTTCCCTAAAACGTGCCTCCCTGCTTACTATCTGCATCAAACCAGGCCACAATGCAGAGTCAAGGTGAGTCTTGGTCTCTGGGGCCCCAGTTGGGCCAGTGTACTGGGGAGGGCCTTGACTACCACCCCAGCCTCCCAGGGAGATACAACCCCTGACCTCAGAAAGCCCCAGATTTAGGAGGACACAGCTCCTGCTCCCAGGAAACTCCCATCTGATGGGAAGACAGGTACAGGAACAGAGCGATGGGTACGATTCAATGCCATGCCACATGAGCACACAACTAACTGGCCTAGGCATGGATGCACGGGTGAACAGACCAGGGCTGTGAGTCTCCCTGGGGAGAAGGCAAAGGAGGCAAACCTTCAAAGCCTACTGTTTACCAGACATGATGCTAAACAAGCCTCATCCACTATCTCATTTAACCCGCTGCACTTCACAGACGAGCAGCTGCGGCTCAGAGCAGAGGTCCCCCAGCCAGCAAGTGGAGCAAGCGTGGGTGTGTCTGCTCCCAGGCCAGCCTCTCCACCAGGGAAGGCAGGGATGTCCATCAAGTGCAATAGATACCGGAGATACCGGAGAAGCAGCGTCCAGGGTTGCCACAGAGGAAGATTGGAGAGCTGCAAACCAGAAGACGCCTGAGCTGGAAACTGCAGGAGTGGCCGAAAAGTTATTTTCCTGCCACTCAGGTTTTACTAGAAAGCCTGCTTGGAGTGGGGTGTGGGGGGCAGGGCAGGAAGGAGAGAGAGAAGTCAGAAGGCTTTGGGGGAGAAAGGCGAGCCCAGGTCTTCCTCTTACAGGCAAGTCCTTGCATGCTCAGCTATAGCCTCGCCTTTTCTCTCCCCTGTGGTCCAGCCTCCAGTACTTCTTCTAGGAGCCTCAGGCCCCAGGCACCCCCAAACTAGCTCCTTCCCCAGCTTAGGATCCACATCTGAGAAAGCTGGTGCTGGAGGAGCCTTCACGGTCATCAAGTTCAACCCTGGCTTCATGAAGGATGACACAGTCTAGAGAGAGGAAGGAAGAGCAGGGATCACACAGGGGGTCAGTGGCAGGTCCTGGCCAGGTCCAGATCTCTTCATCTCCTGAGTTCACCTTTACTCACCTCTGTGCTTCTGTGCTGGAAATCCCTTTATCACCTTCTGCCTTACTGATCTTTTGTCCATTGAGAGCAGATTGAGAGCTTCCCATGTGCCTGTGTTCCAGACACTTAGGGGTACAGCCTTGAACAAAACAGGTGAAAGTTCCCACCCTCCTAAAATTTTCATTCCAGTGTGGGAGGCAGGTGGCAAGTGAAATAAACACATACCTGGAATATAAAGCGTGTTAGAAATACTGTGTAGAAAAATGGGGCAAAGAAGAGGTTTATGGAACCCTCAGGGAGGGGATGTTGTGTATTTTAAATGGAGTAGTCAAGAAAGGCCTACAGCAAGAACCTGAAGGAATGAGGTCAAGGTGAGGATAAGTGGAGGGAGAGGGAACAGCAGGGGCCATGTCCCTAAGGCATGTTCTGAAACCAGCAAGGAGGCCAGTATAGCTGGGCATGTGTGAATGAGGGAAAGAGCTGTCAGAGGTGAGTGTGGAGGAGTGGGTGATGCCGGGCAGTGGGAGAAATCATGCAGCAACTTGGGCTTTTACGGTGAATGAGATGAGAAGCCACTGCAGAGTACTGCACAGAGGATTGGCATCATCTGACTTACTTTAAAAGGATCTCTCTGGCAAGGGTGGAAGCAGGTCGAACTGTAAGAGGCAACCACAGCCACATAGCAGCTGCTTAGGACTCAGGTGACAGTAGCAGAGGCAGGGAGAAGTGGTCAGATTATAGATATGTTTTGACAATAGAATCAGTAATACTCACTAACAGATTAGATGTAAGGTATAGGTGAGAGCAAACAATGACTCAAAAATTCTTGGCCTGAATGAATGACTAAGGATGGAGCTGCCATTTAACAGATATAGAGAAGACCACAGGAGGGGCTGGCTTTGTGGGAAAAATCAACAGTGAGCTTTGGGACATGTTAAGTTTGAGATACTCATCAGACACACCCAAGTAGAATTGTCAAGTAGGCAGTTAGATATACTAGTGGAGTTCGGAAGAAGGTTCATGCTGTAGACATAAATTTGGAAATCATCAGTGTATAAATGGCATGTGAAGTCACGAGCCAGGATGAGGTTATCAAGGGAATGAATACAGATAGTAAAGAGAAGAGGCTCAAGGACCATCCCCTGAATTACTCCAGTGTCAAGGGGTCAGATGAGAAGGAACAAGTCAAGAAAACTGGGACAAACTGAGAAGGAGCAGGTAAGAAACCCATCAGGAGAATGGGGTATCCCGGAAGACAAGTGGAGACGTTGAGGAGAAGGGATGAACAACTGGAGGAAATGCTGTAAAGATGAGGACCAAGAACACCCATTGGGCTGGGCAACATGGAGTCCATTGGAGACCTTGACAAAGGCAGTCAAGGGCAGAGGTGAGGATGAAAGCCAGATTGCAGTGACTTCAAGAGAGAATGAGAAGAGAGGGCTTGGGACAGTGAGAATAGACAGCATTTTCAAAAAGTCTTATAGGGAAGAGAAGCAGATAAATGGGAGAATAGCCAGTGCTGATTCCCTTCCTCCAACATCTTCTAAACTCTACTCATGACTCTACCCTTCCTCTGCTGGGAAGTCGTCACTGACAGACCAAAGTCCATGAGCCCCTGACAGCTCTACAGCCCATGCTCATTTCAACCCCATCTCCCCACTCCTCTGCTCCTGCCTGTGGAGGTTTGGATCCAAGCTGGGACTTTCCCACTTCTTCTCTGTTCCTGGAGACCTCTTCTGCAAGTATCTCCATGACTTACTTCTGCACCTCATTCAGACCTCTACTCGAAATGTCACTTCCCTGAGATGGCTCCTCCAGCCACCCTATCTAAAATAGACCGCTCATTCCACCGTGCTATTTATCTCATTAGAGTGCTCGTCACCATTTGAACTTATGGTTTTTATTTGTGTGCTTGCTCCGCTAGAATGTAAGTTCACGAGAGGAGAGCTCTTTACTGTATTAATTTCTCGACTTTCCCAATACTTAGGACCATACTTGGCACATGGTCTCCTCAACATGTCCAATATGTCTGTCACCTATGTAAATACTTCTGGAAGGAATGTCTACTCATGTTAAAAAGATGTAACTGTGTTTTCCCATAAATAAATTTAACCTCTATTATCTAGTCACTGTTCTTGATGAGAGAAAACTTAATGCATTCAAGTCCGGATAAACTCAATCAACTCTGGCTTAACCTCAGGCAATGTAAGATCCCCTCTTCCATTCCTTCTCCTCTTACCCCTCAGATTATTTTAAGACTGCTTTCTGGAAAGTATAAGATTTTAGATCTCTGCCATGAATCCCAAAATCCTGTTTAGAAACTTAATTTTTGTTTTGAAGATTCAGCTATAGACCCTCCTCTGGGGTCTCTGCTGCTGACAAGATGGAAGACGGCTGCTCAGGGAGTCTTGTGTGAGAGAAAGGATGGGATTAAAATATTCCAAAATTTCACCCCCTATGTAGTCTCTCCTTCTTTGTAGCAGTAGTGATCATGTGACTTTGTAAACATTCCTTCCTCGCCATTAATAGTCTCAAGCTTTAGAGAGCAAAACCAGGACCCCATTTTCCCTCCTGCATCTGCCCTGGCTCTTTTTGGTAGTATTTCTGTGCTTAGAGTTTCACTTCTCCACTCCCTGCCTCCAGCCCTAGCAATACAGGAATTCCAGCCATCCTCTGCCCCTGCCTCTAAGTAGTTCCAAGCAACAGGTGGAGCTAACTGGCCATGAGGCCAAACAGAAGTGTGAAATCTGCATTCAGGGATGAGACTAGGAGAGACAGTCCTGGCATCCCTGCAGGCACTGGGGGCTAATAGAGCCAAGCCAGCCCCAGCCCTTCTGGAGGGTCTGTGCTATGCCCACCTCCAGGAGACAAGAAAGAGGAGGGGGCTGGAGCCAGGGTAAGTATAGTATTATTTTAACTGGGGAAGGAGGAGCATTCAGTCTGGCTGAGGTTCAAGGAGCCCCATCTTCCATGCTTAACTTGCCATTGCAGCTTCCTGGGTCTCACATAGTACAAGCATCTCTGGTGTGTGCAGCAAGATATCAGAGTTTAAAAATTCAGTTTGTGATTTTTGTCCATGACTCCTAAATGTAACCCAACCGCTTCATCCAATGCTTAACCAAGCAAACAACAATTGATCTAGTGTTGAGTGGAGGGGAGAGGAGACATTTAAGTCTCCCCAGTTTGTACCTTCCTAACCTGAGTTTTCTGCCATTGAAATGGTTCCTCTTTTTTCCAGCTTTATTGAGATATAATTGATAAAAATCATGTAAGTTTAAGGTATACAATGTGATGCTTTGATACACATATATATTACAAAGTAATTACCACGATAAGGTTAGTTAACATATTTATCGCATAATTACCATTTGTTTGTGTGTATGGTAAGAACATTTAAGATCTACTCTCCTAGCAGTTTTCAAATAAATAAGACAATATTGTTGCTTACAGTCACCATTTTGTACATTAAATTCCCAGAGCTTATTTACCTTATAACTGGTGGTTTCTACCCCTATTCCCTCCCCCATCTGCCCCCACCCAGTCTCTGGCAACAACTACTTCACTCTGTCTCAATGAGGCTTTTTTTTTTTTTTAAGATTCCACACATAAGAGAGAGAATACAGTATTTGTCTTTCTGTCTGACTTATCTCACTTAGAAATTATCCAAAAAGACAATTTTAAAAGAAAAGGAACACTGCTTCAGTGAGCTGTGGGAAAATATCAAGCAGCCTAATACAAGCACAGCTGAAGTCCCTGAAAGATGGAGTAGAAGGGCAATTACTGAAATGTTTAAAAACTGAGGTGGGGGGCTCTATACAGATACAAAAATATTAATGAACTCAAGCACAAGAAATGTGAAGCAAATTATATCATCACATCAAAATAAAATTGCTTCTAGCAAGTGATAAAGAAAATAATCACAAAAACCAGCACAGAAAAATAGACACATTGTACAAGGAAGGTCATATTACAGAGGGAAAAAGAGTAAGAAAAAATTGTTCACTCTTCACAATGCAAGCCAGAAAATAACAGAGCAAGTGTACTGAAAGAGAAACTATATATACATTGGAATTCTATATTCAGTAAAATATCTTTATAAAATGAAGATAAAATGAAGACTTTTTCAGACATTTCAAAGCTGAAATAATTTAACACCAGAAGACTCTGAACTCTAAGAAATGTTAAAGGTAATCCTTCAGGATGAATAGGAGTGATATAAAATGGAATTATAGATCCACACAAAGGAAGAAAGACCACTCTACCCAGATAAAAACAAAAGACTTTTGCTTACTATTTAAAACTACTTGGAGAATAAATAATTATTTAAAGCAAAATTGATAGCAATGTATTATGAGGTTTTTAACATATGTAAAAGAAAAGTGTATCACACCAAAGCACAAAGGTCAGAAGGAAAGAAATGGAAGAATATTGTTTATAGGTTCTTAGGCTGCAAGTGAAGTGGTGTAATATGAAGGTAAACTATCCTAAGTGAAGGATCTGTACAACGCAATTTAACCACCAAAATCACACAAAGAGTTATAGAGTAAGTCAACAAAGGAGATGAGATGGGATTATATAAAAGACTCAGTGGAAAGGAAAAACAAAGGCAAAAGAAAACAGAACATAGGTGAGACAGAAAACAAATAGTAAGATGGTAGATTTAAACTCAACCATATCAATAATCACATTAAAAGTATTGATCTCAATACTCTGATTAAAAAGCAGAGATTATCAGTTTGAATAAAAAAGACCCAAATATATATTTTCTGGAAGGAACCCATTTTAAATATAAAGATGCTAATAGGGTGAAAATAAAGTGATGGAAAAAGAAATGTCTTGCTTATACCAATCAAAAGAATACTGAAGTGACTAAATTGAGTTGAAAGTAGATTTTAGAGCAAAGAATATCACCAGTGACAAAGAAAGTCATTCTGTGATGATTATGAGGCAATTTATGGAGAGGATATAATAAACCCTAAATGTTTATGCATTTAATAAAAGATTTTCAAAATATATGAATCAAAACTGTTAGAGTTACAAGAAATAATAGAAGAGTTTATGGTTATCTTTAGAGATATCAACACTACTCATTTAATAATTGGTAAGTGGCCATAACATCAGTAGAAATATAGAAGACTGAAATCACACTGTCACAAAAATTAACCTAATTGACACTATAGAACATTCTGTGCAAAACCGATTCCACTTTCTTTTTGAGTGTACCTGGAGCATTCACCAAGATAGAGCATATTCTGGCCCATAAAACAAGTCTCAATAAGTTTAAAAGGATTCAAGTAATACAAACTGTGCTATTTGACCACAGAGGAATAAAATTAGAATTAACATAAAGATCTTTTAAAAATCTCCCAACCTGGGGCTTCCCTGATGGCGCAGTGGTTAAGAATCTGCCTGCCAATTCAGGGGACACAGGTTCGAGCCCTGGTCTGGGAAGATCCCACATGCCGCAGAGCAACTAAGCCCCTGAGCCACAACTACTGAGCCTGCGCATCTGGAGCCTGTACTCCACAACGGGAGAGGTCGTGACAGTGAGAGGCCTGCGCACCGCGATGAAGAGTGACTCCCGCTCGCCACAACTGGAGAAAGCCCTCGAACAGAAACGAAGACCCAACACAGCCAAAAATAAATAAATAAATAAATTTATTTAAAAAAAAAAATCTCCCAACATTTAGCAAAAAAAATAATAATAATAAGTAACACATAGTTCAAAGGACAACTCAAAAAGTTAGGAAGTCTTTTGATCTAGAAAAGTTAAAACACAACATATAAAAAAATTTTGAAACTAGCTAAAACAGTACTGAGAGGAAAATTAATAGCATTAAATGTGCATACTAGAAGAGGAAAGACTTCAAGTTAATGGCCTTGGCTTTCATGTTAAGAAACTAGAAAAGAGAAGAACAAAGTAAGCCTAAAGTAAGCAGAAGAAAGGAAATAACAAAAATAAGCTCAGACATCAGTGAAATAGAAAAGTGAAAACAACATAGAAAACCAATGAAACAAAAAGCGGATTCTTTAATACTGATAAAATTGATGAAAACACCAGCCAGACTAAGCAGGAAAAAAAGGGAGAAGACATAAATCACCAATATCAGAAATGAAAGGACTTCCCTGGTGACGCAGTGGTTAAGAATCCGTCTGCCAATGCAGGGGACACAGGTTCGAGCCCTGGTCCAGGAAATCCCACATGCCGTGGAGCAACTAAGCCCGTGTGCCACAGCTACTGAGCCTGTGCTCTAGAGCCCTTGAGCCACAACTACTGAGCCCACATGCCACAACTACTGAAGTCCACGCACCTAGAGCCCGTGCTCCGCAACAAGAGAAGCCACCGCAATGAGAAGCCCACACACTGCAACGAAGAGTAGCCCCTGCTCACCACAACTAGAGAAAGCCCGTGTGCAGCAACAAAGACCCAACACAGCCAAAGATAAATAAATAAAAATAAATAAATTTTTTTATAAAAGAGCAATGAAAGAGGTCACCTTACTACAAATTCTATAGGTATTAAAAAATATTAAGGACATATTATAAAACACTTTATGCCAACAAATTCAAAAACAGATAATATGGATAAATTTCTTAAAAGAAAAAAATTAGCAAAGTTCTTTCAAGAGGAAACAGATAATCTGAAAAACTCTAAATCAGTTAGAGAAATTATATTTTAAATTAAAAACTTTCCCACAAAGAAACACTGGTGAATTCTACCAAACATCTAAGGAAGAAATTATACCAAATTCTCCGCAAGATACTCCAGAAAACTGAAGAGAAGGGACTACTTCTCACTTCATAAGGACATTATTTTGACACCAAAACCAGAAAAAGACATTACAAGAAAAGTAAACTATAGACCAATATCCCTCCTTAACATAGAGGGAAAAAGGTAACAAGAATTTGGCAAATCAAACTTAAACACATGTGAAAAGGACTAAACAACACAATCAAATAGGGTTTGTCTCAGGAATGCAAGGCTGTTTTAATATTCAAAAATCAATCAATGCAATTCACCATATTAATAGACGAAAAAAGAAAAACTGTATGATCATTTCAATAGATGCAGAAGAAAACATTTTTCAAAATTCAACATCCATTTTTTGTTAAAAACTCTCAGCAAAGTAGAAAGAGAAGGATCATCCTGAAATGGCAGCAAAAAAAGAGATAAGAAGCATCCAGATTGGAAAGGAAAAAGTAAAACTCTCTTTATGCTCAGATGACCTGATCACATATATTGAAAATCTTACGGAATTTACATGAAGCTATTGAAACTAATAAGCAGTATACAAGATTATTATACAAAAATTGCATTTTCATATACTAACAATGAATAATCAGAAACTAAAATTTAAAAACCCATTTAAATTATGATCAAAATAGATGAAATACCTAGGGAAAATGTGACAAAATATGTGCAAAACCTTTTCACTGAAAACTACAAAACTTAAAAAGAAATTAAAATGACCTATATAAATGGTTAGATATTCCATGTTTATGAATTGGAAGACTCAATATTGTTAAGATGTCCATTCCTCTTCAATTTATTCTATAGATTTAATTCAATCCCAGTCAAAATCTCAGCAGGCTTTCTTTTTTTTTTTTTTTTTTTTCAAATGGACAAGTTTATTGTAAAATTCATATGGCAGTGCAAAGGACCTAGAATAGCTAAAGCAACTTGGGAAAAGAACAAAATTAGAGGACTTACATTATCTGACTTCAAGACATTTTAAAGCTATAGTAAATAAGATGAGAGTGTCAGGAAGGACAAATAGATCAATGTAACAAAGTAAGAATTTGGAGGTAAATACAAACAAATATGGTCAGTTGATTTTTGACAAAGATGCAAAGGCAATTCAGTAGAGAAAGGAACAATTGAATATCCATATATTCCCCTCCACACTGCCCCCCCCCCAAAATAAATCCTTTGTCCAAAACTTTCACCATATACAAAAAATAACTTATAGAAGAACACATAGGAGAAAATCTTTGTGTCCTAGGATTAGGCAAAGATTTCTTAGATATGACACTCAATGCAAGATCCATAAAAGAAAAAAAATTAATTGGATTTTGTCAAAATTAAGAACTCCTCCTCTGTGAAAGAAACTCTTTAAGAGCACGAAAAGATAAGCCACAGTCTGGGGAAAATATGTGCAGATAGCTTATGTGATAAAGGACATATCAAAATGTATATATATCTTTAAAAAACTTTCAGAATTCAATAATAAGAAACCAAACATCTCAGCAAAGTAATGGAGGAAATATTCAAACAGATAATTCACCAAGGAAGATACCTGGAGACAAATGAGCACATGGAAAGATGCTCATATCAGTAGCCATTAAGGAAACGCAAATTAAACTCAACTAACACATATCAATTAGGATGTCTAAAAATAAAAAACTGAGCATACAAAATGTCGGCAAAGATGTGCAGCAACCAGAATTCTCATGTACTTCCAGTGGGAATGTAGAATGGCACAACCATTTTGGAAAACAGTTGGGCAGTTTCTTAAAAAGTAAAACATATACCTACCATATAACACAGTTATTCTACTCTTAGGTCTCTATCTGAGAGAAATGAAAACATATACCCATCCAAAAACTTGTCATGAATGTTCAGGGCAGCTTTGTTTGTAATAGTCAAAACCTGGAAACAATCCAAATGTCCATCAATAGATTAATGGATAGACAAAATGTGGTATTATCCATACAATGAGGGCATTTACTACCCAGCAATAAAAAAGAATGAACAATTGATACATGCAACAACTTGTTTGAATCATCTCAAAGTAGTTTTGCTGAGTGAAAGAAGCCAGGCATAAGAGAATACATACTGGATGATACCACTTGTATAAAATTCTTGAAAGTTCAAACTAACTTATAGGGACCAAAATTAGATCAGTTGTTTTCTGGAGATTGGTGGGCAGAGAGAATCATGAGGGAGGAAACACAAAAGGTCATTAGAAAAATTCTGAAGGTGATGAATATGTCAGCTGTATACCAAGAAAGCAGGAAAAAATGAAGTTTACAAGTATAGTGAATGAGGCTGATTTCTCTATTTTTACCTGTCCACCTAGATTAACGGAGGTGTGTTTTGGGGACAAATTGCTGGAGCATGATGGCTTCTTTGGAGAGAAATAGAGACCTGGTGACAGAGAGAAGTTTGAGGAGAACCATGCATTGCGTATCCATGATGTGTCAGATCGTATGTTAAGCACTTTAAATGAATGATCCCATTTAATTCTCACAAAAACCCTTTGAAGTAAGTACCATTATCCTCATTTTACAGATGAGGAGATGGAGCCTGAGTGGGTCCAACAGCCTGCTCCACCATCGTAGAGCTGGTATTGATGCCGTAAGACTCTGCTGCCTGGGCCAGCTGCAGTGCTATGCTGAGTCCTGGGAGCTCTACCTCTATGAAAATCTCTGGGATAAGGGAGGGGAATCACTCCTCGGGATGTGCTCTTGCTGGTTTGACCTCAAAGGTGGTGCGCAGGGGCCCAGGGGCACTGGAATTCCTGCTCTTAGGTGACTGACCGCCCCCTTTTCCTGGGACTGGAAGGATTCCTGGAACGCGGGACTTTCATTTTAAAACAAGGATGAGTCAGTCACACTAATTCTGGCTCAGCAGAAGTCTTGTACTTCTGGACTCTGGTTTTCTGGGTCCTGGGCCCTTGATGACATGCCTAGAATATTTTCTTGGACTTAGGCCGGACAGGTGAGATGGTTTCACAGGTAAAGGAGGAAACAGAGGCAATTTCGTATTGCTCTTTTATTTTTGTGCTATCTAACATCAGGATCGCTAGGCAAGGTGTTTCTAGCCTCTTCAACCTTCCATTTCCAGTTGGGGCCTCCCTAGGTTGGGAGGCTATGAAGGGAAACAGGGGCTTCTGGTTGGGAGGAATTGGTGGTCAATGAGAATCAGCTTTTCTAAAAGTAGGTCTAGCCTGACCCTACCAGGTGGTGGGCATGGCATCATCCACTTGTTTGTGACAGTCTACTTGTTTGGCTGCTTCTGCCCCCGGGGGACCTGATTTGGGTGCCAGTTTTGGACTTTGGGACTGCTGTTGGCTTAGGGAGTTATTGTTCTGAGTTTGTGGTGCAGTGGGATCAGTCTCCTTATTAAGGCACGTGCACTCAGGCTTGGGCTCCAAACAGCAGCACGTGGGCTGAATGTAACATGGGGGCTTTGGCGGGCAGCATGGGTTGCATTTTGGTGGGCAGCTTGGGTTGCACTTTGGTTGGTCACACATCTTCTCAAGCTTTGGAGGTCCTAGAACAAAAAGAACATTTTCAGAGGGAAAGCTGGCTGCCTGCATTCACTCCCCCCTTCTTTGACCCCCAGATACATCCATCTTCAGAGTGATGACACAGACCAGCACTGGGAAAGCGGGGCCGGATGCTCAGAGGGAACCCAGTCCCACAGTTCTGTGCCTTCATATGGGTCAGTGTGCCGGTTCCTCACTAGGGAGCCGTTTTCCAGATAGAAAAAGGAAAGACGGGTATATGTAAGAATTTTGCCGAAGGTCTCTTAGCTAATGAGGAAGAGTATGACCCTTGGCAGCCGAGTCTGAGTCCAGCGGCAGGCACTTCAAAAACTTCATCTAATGAATGGTTACAGCCAGCCTGAGAGATCGGTGTTTTCACCCCATTTTACCTACAAGTATGATTGAAGTTCAGAGATCTACCTCAGTTGCTAGTAAGTGGATTCAAGTCAGGTTCCATTCCAACTCAGAGCATGTGCTTGGTCTGGTGTCCAACGTGGTACCCAGGGACCCAGGTGCAACGGGACTTTTTCTAGGGTGACCGACTGTCTTGAGACAGATGGATGTATTTGTCTCACCCTTCCTGAAAGCATCATCCCCCCCATGCCCCTCAGCACGTAGGAAGTGTCTGCCTTGGGGGTCTTTCCAGCAAAGGAGACGGAAAGGTCATTGCTCTTGACATGGAGGGCTGAGTTCCAGGCTTGGCTCTATGACTCCTGAGCCAGGGGGCGGGGCAGCTCTTTCACCTCTCTGAGCTTTATCTCATCCTTTGTGTGGGGGCAGCGTTAGGGGTGAAGAGGATACAACTGGACCTTGTAGATGTCCTCAAATTCAACCATTCAGGGCTTCTGTAATCTCCCGATTCTTCTAGGGGTAGGAAAAACCCAAACAACTCTTTCTTTGCTCCTTATCAACCCACCTACCTCCCACCCAGGAAATCCAGGAAAGTTCTCCTTAAGTCCATACACCTAGGACTCAATATATGGCCCCTAGGGCAGCACCGCTATGGTTTCTGCCCAGTCCCTCTTATGGCGCGTGGACAAAAGCCACTGGGAGGTCCCAGAGCAGGACAGAGTGTCTAGAAGCGGCCCAGAGTCAGCAGGCAGAGGGATCTGGAGTGTCTTCTAGCCCAGGGGGAGACGTGGAGGAGAAGAAATGAGCAAGCACCCTGGCTGGGGGCTCATCCCACAAGGCCACACACCCACGTCAGGGAGGTGCCAGGTCTGTCAGAGCCTGTCACCTGGGTGGAGGAGGATGGGTGTGGGAGTTCAAGTGACAACTGCTGAGATCAAGTTGCCACCACCCTCCAGCCTCCAGAGCCCACAGATAAGCCACTGGCCCAAAATGGTTTTTCTTTTTTTTTGATTTAAAAAAATTTTTTCAACTGCGTAGCTTGTGGGATCTTAGTTCCCCGACAAGGGATCAAACCCGGGCCCCCTGCAGTGGAAGCGCAGAGTCCTAACCACTGGACCACCAGGGAAGTCCTCCCAAAATGGTTTTTTAAACTGAACCAGTTACTGCCGTGGGCTTTCCACTAGACACACACACTTGTGTATCTGTGTGTGTGCATGTGTGCACCCACCTGTGTGTGAGTGTGTGTGTGTGTCCACGCAGAAGCACAAGCACAAGGAAGGAAGAACTTGAAGTTTATGACCATGGCTGCGTGGCTGGACCAAACTGAGATTTCACTGTATTTGTTCATCAGGCTTTAAAATTGGAGCCTGTGTGAATAACTCCTAAGGAGATCACTTCTGTTCTGGCCTCAGCCCCTCCGGCAGGTGGATTCTTCCCCGTCCTCTATCCCACCCCTGCCCTGCCATCCACCACCCCCTCCCAGCCCTACTCCAAATACTCCATCCGGTGCTGAGAAAGCCATGGCTCTCATCTCTTTGTTCTTTTCTCTGTGTCCTGAGGATGGGGGGACTCCTGGGGACAGGAGTTAAAAATCCCCCTCACACCAAAGGTTTCCTGAGGGTTCCCTGAGCAGGACGGAAAGCCTTACCATCCCCTTTTTGACACTGAAGGCAGATCTGGTTCCCTGAAGGTGTGTGGGATTCTCACATTAGGTGGTTCCTGAAGGAAACCTGTCCGATGACCCACTTTGCTGTAGACCCAGGGCCTCGGCTGTCTCGGATGATGGGTGTCAGGCCCATAGCTCAGCCCTTTCTTCTGGGGATCCACCTCACTCAGCTCGGGTGCACAAGCTGGGCCCCACTGAGCCAGGCGTGGCTGACGCCTCTGCCCTGCCCAGCCTCTCTCCACCTCAACTTTCAGAACCACCAGACCCTCATCGTGTGGTTTCTCTGGGGGAAGGAGCCACCGCCACGAGTCTGAGAAGGCTGTCACTGTGCTGCTTGCTGTTGGCTGAGGACAGACTGGGGTGACTACCCTTTGGGGTCCACTAGGCTTTGCATCTCCTGAGCTAGAGCACCAGGAGGGAAAGAAATCTGAGAAGGGTCACCTCACGGGGTCCCTACTGCTGGGTCTGCACCCTCCACACTCCCAAGTCCCTGGCAGTCTGGCTGCAGCCTCAGCTGGGTCAGGGGCAGGTTCTCACCTGAGAAGCAAAAGTGACTTGTGGGGTAGGGTGTTGGCCTCAATTCAGTTGTGACTCTATGCCTGCCAGTTATTCAGGGATTAATTCTGTCATCCAGGAAGAGGTCTCTGCTCAGTTTTAGGCACACGACGCTGGACCAGGACTCCTAAGGGGTGGGAGTAGGGGACAAGTGACACAGTCCCTCCCTCCAGGTCAAGAGACGCTGCAGAGAGGCTGAGGTGGCAGAGTTCTGCCCTGTCAATGCCCTGACTTGCCTGGGATGGAAGAGGAAGGAGAGGCAGGGCAAAGGGAGACACACAGACATGAAAATAGAACCCAGACATCAGCAGGAAAATGGGGAAAAAGAGGGGAGAGTTAAGGGCCATAGGAGCCTTGCTCAGTGCCTCCTTCATGGTCTTTGAAGCTGTTTGACAGAAAGTCTGTGTGCACTTGGGCGCCCTGGAGCCCTGGGGGGTGAGCTTGGGCATGTGCGTGTGTATGCGCGCACGTGCGCACGTGAACGTGTGCGAGGAGCCTGGTATCTGGCGCAGTCTCCTTGTTGTCTGAATCTGTCCCGTGGGGGAGTCAGACCTGAGACCAGGGGAGAGAAGAAGGTGAGGGGCGGGGGTGGGGAGGGGAGCAGGCGAGTGGATAATGAGCCCTTTAAAATTTTTTGTTGCTTTTCTGTGTGCCTGTTTTGCTTCCTTTACAATTTCTTCTCCCTGCCTCTCTGTCTCTCTCTGTCACTGTTCTCCGTTCTCTCTCTCCTCCTCTGTGTCTGTGGTTTACCTTTCTCTCTCTGTAGCCAGTGCCCCTGGATCGACAGTTGGGAGTCTCCTGTCCACCAGGAAGTCCAGCATGTCAGGCTCCATCCTTCCAAGTCCAGGCTGGGCTGTTTCTACAGGAGCAGTTCTCATCCCAGTGGCCAGAGGGCACCCAGAGCTCCCATCCAGGGGTTCACCTGGCTGCTTCCAGACATCCCCTCCCAGCACGTTCCCTTTGGGCAGGTCCCGGGAACAGGTCCCGATTGGGGGTGGGGTGCCGCATCAAAGATGGAGAGCATCTTAGGCATCAGTCCTGCGCACTAAAGCACAGAGAGGGAAAGGACAATGCCCTCAGGTCCCATGCCTTCCGAGCCAGTGCTGTCTCCTTTGTCTCACTGCCCTCTCTTTGACCTCTGCCCACCAGCCCAGCCTCATCTCTCGCCACTGTTCCTTCCATGTCATCAGACTGGCCCAGAGCAGATCCCTGCTAAATTCTGCCGGCCTCTGTCTGGATCTTTATACCGCTCTTCCCATGGCCTAGAACACCTATCCCCGCACCCTCACTAAATATTACTCAAACCTGAAGTCTCAGCTTACACATCACTTGAGGAAAACGACACTAACGCATAGGGTTTGTGGCCCTGATATAAGTTCTTGGTGCTCCCTATACTTCTCGCTACATTTTTATCATGATTTCCCTAATGGTCTGGCTTCTCCTCTAGTCTGTTAGTTTCACGGGCACAGGCATCCTCGCTGTCCTGCTCACCACCGTTCTCAGCATCTAACACAGTGAATGACATTATGTGGACTTCAGTACTAAGGAATGAACAAATGGATGAATGGACAGCCATGAAGGCAGGACCCATCGACGAGTTTTCTCCGGGTTACCTGCTCTGGACACTTCTTTTTGTCTCTTTTCAATTCTTGGTTCTCACGCTTGGCTTCTGAAAACTGTCTTCCCTGGACTGGCAGCAGATATGCCCCTCCCTCAGCAGCCTAGTGAATCCGTGACTATCAGAAGCCAAATGGTCTCTGTTCCCTCCGGATGCCAAGCTTCCGAGGTTCTAAGCCTCTGTGACCTTGTCATTCTCTCTCCCCAAGATTCTGACTGTGACTGACTCACCGGCGCCCCCTGCTGGCTGGATAGCAGGGTTCCTCTTGGTTTCTTCTCTCCTGAAGGGCACAGGCAGCTCTTGAGTAAACCCATAATGGTTCGATTACCTAAGGCATAAGCCTATCGCACACATAGGTACGGAGTGTCTACTGTCTACCAGGCTCCGTCTTGAACATGAAGTATACAAGCTCAATAGCTGACATTCTCAAAGCTCTTTTAATTCGGTATAGAGACAGTAGACGGCATCAGTACTGTGTGATGAGAATGATGGCAGGGGAAGCACAGGTTGCCAAGGGAGCACATGGGGTCGGATTTGGGGTCTGGCATGCTTTCCAGAAGGAGTGATGTTTAAGCAGGGATTGGATGGCAACGGGAGATAAGGAGTGGGACATGGAGGTGTCCTGTGTAGGGGAGAAGCTCAGTGTGGCTGGAGCACAGCGGGGAGAAAGGAGAAGAGGTGGACGCTGTACCGATGAGGGTCTTATACCCATGGGAAAGGGTTTGGATTTAACCTGAGGACAATGGGAGCCACTGAAGGGTTCTAAACAGGGGAGAAACAAGGATACCTTGAGGGGCAAGGGCTCTATTTTATTCATTTCTAGCTCAGCATAAACACCACCCCCCTCCACCTAGGGCCCTTTGCTGGTACTGGCTGGAATAGTCTCCCCAAGAGATCTTCATCACTAACTCCCTCGCTTCCTTCAAGTCTTTGCTTAAATGTGGCTTTATAAGTGAGATATTACACCGTCATCTTCCTATTTAAAATTACAATCTGCCAATAGAGACACGGATGTAGAGAACAAACATATGGACACCAAGGGTGGAAAGCAGGGGTGGGGGTGGTGGTGGGATGAACTGGGAGATTGGGATTGACATATATACACTAATATGTATAAAATAGATGACTAATAAGAACCTGCTGTATACACAGGGAACTCCACTTCACTGTACAGTAGAAACTAACATGACATTGTAAAACAACTATACCCCAATAAATAAATTAATTAATTAATTAAAATTACAATCTGCTACCCTTTCCCTCACTCCAATCACCTTTATACAGTTCTACTTTCTTTTCCTAGGTAACACTTTTTATATACATACAATATACGCTACGTATAATTTCTTTGTTCTGTTTTTGTCTATTGTCTTTCTTCTCTCACCAAAATGTCACCTCCAAATGGGCAAAACTAATTTTTTTTTCTCACGGACTCGCCTCAAGCTTCTAGAATAGTTTCTGACATATAGGGAATAAACAATGTTGGTTGAATGCATGAATGCGGATTGTTAGTTACTTTTTTTTTGTGGGCTGTGGTCTCTGCTGTAACTCCGAACTTCATTTGCCCAAGATGAGAAACCTGTTTTTAAAGTCTGTTCTCCAAACATCATCCAAACTAACAGAATGTGTCCCTTCACAGCCCCACTCCTACCTCCTATTTTTTTTTTTTTTTTTCCTCTGTCATCAAAATTAGGGATGATTATGACCATCTTCTTTAGCTATAGGAGCTAAATTTATTGGTGATGAGAAAATTGAGGTCAGTTTGCTCTGTAATGGAGCAAATCCTTGTGGTCTCTCACTTCTGGGTTCAGGTCCCTGAGGCCCAGCTTCCTGCACTTCTCCTTTGATATTATCCATTATTATCATATATTTATTTGGTTCGAAACCCAAAAGGTAAAAAGGATACACAGTGCAATTTCCCCCTGCTACTCCAATCCCTTCATCCAATAGCAATCAGTTTCTCACATATCTTTCCAGGGATATTTTATATGCAAAAAGCCACACACAAACATGTATACCTTTCCTTCTTTTAACAAAACAAGAGAAACTCCATATTGTTTTGCTCACTGCTTTTTCTCATGTTGGGGATCATTCCATTTCGGTACGTAAAGAGTATCTTCATTCAGTTTGCTGCCTGAATAATAATCTAGAGACACATGCGAATTCCCAATTTGGGCTCTCGCAAACAATGCTGTGGTGTAACACTGTACATACATCGTGCCTTGGGGAGAATACATATAGCATACATTTCCCTAAGTGCAGTTGCTTCCTCAAAAGATAAAACTGAGAGACATTGTCAATTATTCTTCCATGGATGTTTCACCAATTTACATCGTTCCTCACAATGTGTAAAACTGCATATTTCCCCACAAACTCACACAATGAATTCATTATTAAATTAATTGTGCTCTATCAACCTCATAAAACTGATATTTCAGAGTAGGTTTGAGTTTTTCTTAGTAAGTCAGCTCAATTTTCTTTCATTATGCTTGGGAGCCATAATATTTCTTTTTCTGGAAACTGCCCAGTTATGCAATTTACCTGATATTTAATTAGATTGTTGATCATTTTATTATCGATCTGTGGTGTTCATACTATATTGGGAAAATTAGCCCATTTTTGTGCTATGAGATGCACAATTTCTTCTGGTATGTTTTTAGACTTTTGACTTTGTGTGTTAGATTTCAGCCGTATAGAAACTATTCATTTTTACGGAAACACTTTAAAAAATATTTTCCTTTATTGTTTTTGATTGTGTGTGTTATAATGGTAAAACTGATGCCCATTTTGAAATTATAGAATAACACTCCTAAAGTTTCTTAAGGAATAATTTGTAATGTTTTGAACCTTTAGGAACTCATCTTAGTATAAAATGAGAGGCTTTTTTCTTAATGGCTACCCAGCTGTGGCAACATAATTCATTGATCTTTCTTCATAGATTTGAGAGTGTGTTTATCATGTATTAATTTCCCCTATATATTTGGTCCCAGCTCTGAGCTTCCCACTGAGTCCTATTGATCTGTCTGTATATTCATGGTCTAGTACCACACTATCTATATAACAGCTTTGTAATATATTATAAATATATAATATCTGGTAGAGCTAGTCCCTGCAAATTACTCCTGTTTTTTAGAATTGTCTTGGCCATTTTAATATTATGCTTTTGTGCTCAACATCACTAATTATTAGAGAAATGCAAATCAAAACTACAATGAGATATCACCTCACACCAGTCAGAATGGCCATCATCAAAAAATCTACAAACAGTGAATGCTGGAGAGGGTGTGGAGGAACTGGAATCCTCTTACACTGTTGGAAGGAATGTAAATTGGTGCAGCCAATATGGAGAACCGTATGGAGGCTCCTCAAAATAACTAAAAACAGAGCTACCATGTGATCCAGCAATCCCACTCCTGGCATATACCTGGAGAAAAACATGGTTCAAAAGGATACATGCACCCCAATGTCCATTGCAACACTGTTCACAATAGCCAAGACATGGAAGCAACCTAAATGTCCATCGACAGATGAATGGATAAAGAGGATGTGGTAACTATATACAATGGAATATTACTCAGCCATAAAAAAGAATGAAATAATGCCATTTGCAGCAATATGAGTGGACCTGGAGATTATCATACTAAGTAAAGTAAGTCAGACAGAGGAAGACAGATATCATATGATATTGCTTATATGCGGAATCTAAAAAAATGATACAAATGAATTTATTTACAAAACATAAACAGACTCACAGACTTAGAGAACGAATTTATGGTTACCGGGGCAGGGGGAGGAGGGGGGAGGGATAGATTGGGAATTTGGGATTGACATGTACACACTGCTATATTTAAAATAGATAACCAACAAGGACCTACTGTAGAGCATGGGGAACTCTGCTCAATATTCTGTAATAACCTAAATAGGAAAAGAATTTGAAAAAGAAGAGTTACATGTATATGTATAACTGAATCACTTTGCTGTACACCTGAAACTAATACAACATTGTTAATCGACTATGCTCCAATATAAAATAAAAATTTTAAAAAAGAACCATAGTCCTGAAGGATGGGCAGAGCATTGCTGTTGCCTGTGGCCCACTGTTGGGTTGGAAAAAGTACCTTGAGAACTTGCCCCCCCAACCCATGATATTTGTCCCATTAAATAGAAGAGGAAAAGAAACCACATAGGGTGGATAGCAACACCAAGGCCCAAATGTCTCTTGGGGGTATTATGCTCACTGGACCATGGTGTACATTCCCACCAGATTCTGGCGCCTGTGTGAAGAGAAGGCGTGAGGGACTCAGTCAGGAGGATTCACTCAAGGAGAGTGTTTCTCGTGGCTTTTTGAACTGAGATCTGAAAACTACAAGTACCCCTGTGGCATTTCCTTCTTAAGCATGTGATTCCCCCAAATAAAAAGGATCTGGAGGCTAAATTCTGGGACTGGGAAGTATCGTGTCCTTTATGAGTAGGAAGAAATTTCAGTGATGGTGGCAAATGTGGCAATAGCAGTGGAAGAGGGTCACTGATACTTTGGGAACATCCCCTTCTTATTCCCCTCTAGATATTTTTTTCACAGCCCTGTCAGACTGCTCAGACCCAGGGTCTACCTAGAGGGAATTTCCCATCTGGTGGCTATTTGTGGGAATCTGCTTAAGGAATCCAGGTTCCTGGAAGCTCCTCAAAGCTGAGGATGGGGGAAATCAACAAATTCTAAGAAGTTTTGGGTGCCAGGAAAGATAAGCTTTATTTGTGCACACTGATAAGGCTTTGGGAAGTAGAGTTTTCTCCAGCGTTCAGGTCTTCTTGACCTAGGACCAGAGCTAAGGCCAGGAAGTGTGAGATTTTCAGGAAAAAGAGGAATCCATCATGTATACATCTAGGCAGCTTAATTCAGGAGGAGAGGGACGAATAAAACCGAGAGTGAGAAGTGACATCAACTCCAGACTGGTCCTTGGCTGTGGCTCTTTGGCTCCTCAAAGGTTGCAGGTCAGCTGTAGCCCCCAAAACCATGGCAGCAACTGGAACATCCAGAAAGCTCCACCTCACAGCAGTTGGAAGGCTGGGGCTGGCATAGGTAGACACTTGGAAACCGGTGGGACACCAGAGAGCTGCAGCTTCCAAAGCCAGAAATACAGCAGCTGGGGACACAGCAGGAGGGGGCAGGAGGGGGGCAGGGAGCCAGGGCCTGAGGAGCCTTTGGGGGGTGCTTGGGTGGATATTTGGGGAGGCACTTGGCAGGGAGCTGGCACTTCTGCTGGTTTTGTTGGCAGGACATCTTGGAGAATGTTCAGTTGCTCTATAAAGCAATGCAGATATTTCAAAAGTTCAGTGATTATAAATCTCATCTGTATCAGTATTTTTCCTACAGAGTCTGAAGTTCTGTAATTGATTTTGTGGTTCCAGGGTCCATGTCTTTACAGCAGAGTAGCTCTACTTTCCTGGCATAGGAGAAATCAGGCAGTTGGTAAGTTAGACTTTGGTAACACCTTCTCTTACCTGTCCTGGTTCTCCTACAACTCCTGACTTTAAAGGCAGTAACGTAGAGCACTAGGCAGTTTCAAAAATCTTAAGCTTTTTTTAAAACATTATCTGGTGTATGCATTCTAGAAACCACACGTTTAGCCTGAGCCCATGGTCACTCCACCTGTTTTCATCATCTCCCTTTTTTTCATTCTTACATCATGGGCTCTGCCTTCAGCCCTGTCTGGCTGTCTCTTGTCCTACAAAGGCTTTGTCCTACAAAGCCTCCCCCACCACTGGCTCAACCTCTGGTTACCATTTATCCCCCCTAGGATTGCTACTTCTGAGCCACCCCAATGATCTCCATGAGCCTTATCTTCCTGCAATTACCAGGTAGTTTCCATTCTCTCCAACCTGTCCCATTCAGCTGATGTGTGGCAGTCCCGGCCACCCCCAAATTGCCATCAGATCAATGAGGACACTCATCTTGTTCTTCTAACCTTGGGCAAGTGATGATATGTTAAATGCAATGAGGAGATAGTCTGATCTGATGTCTTTTATACATATCCTGCACCTAACTCAAGGGAATAAACCACAGTCATGTGAAAGCTGTTCTCAACCAGGTGGTTATGATGACAATTTCCCACATTCAAGTGGCTCTGTCACTCTGACACTTTGTCACACTGGGTCACTATTGGATGTTCATGAGTATCTTTCCAGAGCATCCCTCCCCTCCATAAGCCCTGGAATTATTTCCATAAAGATGAGAAGATCGTGATTTATAAGGGAGTTTATAATGGCACAGCTTCGGGATTGAATTTAGGGTTTCTGGAGGAATCCAACTCATGCTTGAGATAAAAATCTAAAGCCACAAATGTTGGGTCACCTGAACATATGAAGGAGTTTCTGAAAACTCTATCAACAGGTTTGGGACCAATAATCCAAGCACCCTTGGGCCACAACCAAAGGCTCAGTGTATCTGATTCAGATCCCAAAGTGCCTAAAACATTAACCAACAATGTAGCCTCATAGAAAGGCCCAGCTGGAAAGGATTTCAAGCCACTATTTACCCTCCACACATGGATGACACAACTGAAAGCCAGAGCAGATGAAGGAGATGCTCCAAGTCCTGCAGAGTCTGAACTAGAAACCAGGTCTCCTAACTCTCTGAGACCATGAATCCAGCCACCTCTTTTTTTGATCACAGTTCCTTGTTTCCAACTTGCTTCATTATATCCACTGGAATCTACTAGCGCCTTGCCCACCAGCAACCTTTCCTAGTTTGCTTTTCTTAGTTCATCATTTCAACCACTCTTTGGCCAATATAATAAACTTTCTTGCCCCTTCAGCTTGTTAATGCACTTGACGGACAAAACCCAGACCCTGGCTGAATCTGCCCTGCTATGCCTAGCTGCTATAAAAATTAAAAACAAAACAAAAACAGATCCTTTGGAAAGTTGGCATTATCTTAAGATCATAATCATCCACCTGGTTGAGCCCAAAATACTGCTTGGCAATCCTGTATACTTCTCTGTATTTACTGTGCACACACATCATGCCTTTTCTCCTCTCTTGAACCTCTGAAACATTTGCTGCTGCCTCTAGATAGATGATACTGCCCCTACTTCATGGGGTAAACAGCACCCGTCAAATGTAAAGTACTCCGCTTCCTACCACCAGGTCTACTCATGCCTGCAACCATCCTTTGTGACTTCCTGTGTTGGAGAAGGATCAGCTCCTTTTCTTTTCTAATGCCTGTCCCTACTCCTTTGCTCTGAATCCTTGTATCTCCTATGAAATGCTGCCACAGTTTCCTGTATTTCTCATAACACCATGCTTGTATTTATTTTTCGATATCTGTCATCCTGGATAGAGTGAAATCTCGGTGTTTGCTGGTTCACTCTTTATCCTCAGCACCTGCACAGTGCCTGACATCTTGTAAGTGCTCAAAAAGTATTTGCTCAGTGAATTAATGAGTTGTGGTTGAGACAAAAGTCTCTCTCCTTTCACTCCTGGAGAGAGAGTACCTGGGAGGTCAGGTTAGCAGCAAGCAAATGGGTCAGGTGTGGGAGGCTGCTCCCAGGATAAAGTCATCAATGCCAATGAGTCACAAGAACTTGACAATGGAAGTCAGGAATCTAGTCCTGGCTCTGTTACTCCCCCTGGGTTTCAGAGGAGACTGGACCGGATGGTCTCAGTACATCTTCAAGTGTGTATTTGCATTTATGAGCATCAGACCTCCAAGGATTAACATCCAAGTGATACCTTTCCTGGTTTGCTGTTTTCCCTGAACTTATTTTATCTGAGGTTGGGAGCGGTGGTGAACTTGATGAAGAGGGGAGAGATGAGGGCTAGTGTGTATGTGAGGATGTGAAACATTGCAAGATAAGCCACATGATGAAGAAACAACTCCATATAGTCTATTTATTTCATCCCACTTATTAGAGGAAATTACTTAACTCGTCTGGTTGTGACAAAGGAGAGTATTGTGTATATATGTGACTCTTGCTTAATCGTGGCCCCCCTATCTACAAGTGTGAGCTATTGAAGCCCAGATCTGTGGGATGGGCAAAATTATGCTCCTTCTTTGCATGGCCCCCACTAAAATATTGCAAATAATTTTCAAAGGTTGGAAAACATTGTTCTATTGTATTGATCCAAAATCATCAATGAATTACTGGTTCAATAATGAAAAATTATTTATCCCAACAGAAACTCCTTTCTTGCAGTAACTTTGAAATGACAATTTTAATGACATTAATTTTTCACTGAGTACCTGTTAGGTGCAGGGTTTTGTGAATTCAAAGATTAAGATACTTCTTTGCCCTTAAGGAATGAATGATACAAGTGGGATGATATGAGAGAAAGGAAGGGAATTAAGATTTATTCTCAACCTCTCATCCATCAAACATGTTATTTTCATTATTCCAACACATTATTTCTTCGAATTTCTTGCTGTTAATCCCATGTTACAGATAAAACAAGACTGAGGCTCAAAAACAGAGTGAGAGTTAGTCAGGGGGTGAGAGGGAAACAGGCATTCTAGGTAGAGGCAAGCAGAACACATGCATAGGCATGGAGATGTGAAAGGGCTTGATCTTTTCTGGAAACAGAGTGGCCATACTATTGGATAAAAGCAAGAAGTGGGACACTAACTGGACAGAAAGGAAAGGAGGGTCCAGAGCATTAAAAGCTTTACTTGCTGGGTTGTGTACTTTAGCCTATAGATGAATGGCTTCCAGAATTATATCCCTTGGAACGCTGTTGCCCAGGTTGTGCAAACGTCACCTCTTCGGAGAGCCACACCTGCAGACAGTATGAGTTGCTCTGTCTGGGGGCGCTTCCAGCCCTCCCTCCCTGCCTCCACCCTTGTCTATGTGTCAGTTTCATGTCTTTGCACGCACAGAAGCTGGAAGAAGATGGGGCTTGGAATTGGGGCACTGGCCTTTGAACCATGGGTATGTTATTTAATATTTTTGAGCCTCATCTCTTTTTTTTTCAACGTGTAAAATAGAGTTAACCATAAGAATCTCATAGAGCTATTTACTGTAATAATGCAAATAATGTTTGACAGGTAGTACATTGAAAATACATTTTAGTTTCCTTCCTTTCCCTCACCATTCTACTGATATGGGGGTTCCTAAAAACTTTGAGTCAGATTTTAAAAGATTGTTTATCTTAAATTCTTGACTATTTGGGCTACCTGAGAGGAGGAGCCTGAGCAGACAGCAATCTGGACCTTCCACTTACCCCCTGTTGCAATAAGAGTCACTGCACCTTTACCCGCTTTATGTATTAAAGGCAAACAATCAATTTCATCTGAAAACTAGATCATGCTGCCTAAAAACTTTTGACTAGAGACAACTGGGTCATCCTTGACCATTTAAGCAAAGGAGGGACATGATGAGATTTATATTTTAGAAAGATTACTTGGGTTAGGTGGCCTTAGGTGCCTTGATTTGGTTACTTAAGCTGAAGTCTATGGTGACAACCAGGCTACAAATCTGATGTGAGGATCAGAGCTGGACTTGGGGGAGCTCTTTGTTAATGAGCTTGTAGACAGAGGGACTGGTTAGAAGGTGATTGGAGGGTCTTCTCTTCACCGAGAGCTGCCTGGACCTCGTATATTCCTCTACTCTATTCTCATCTGCCCAAGCACTTCCTCACCATCCTGCCTTCCTGAGGATTCAAGCATGCTTTGGATTCCTGCTGTCTCAGGTGTGCCCTTAATAGAAGGGTGAGGTACCAATCAGGCCAGCATTGGTATGCATGAGATTCTTATCAAGCTAAACCCTAAGTGATGAAATAAAGGAAAATAAGGATCTTCTTTCTGACTGAGTGGTCAGATCTTTGAACAGTCCTCCTATGGGACAGAATCCCAATGGGAAGGCAGACATGTGGGTCTGACTCTGGCAAACTGCACTGGGAGAGGATTCATGGTCCTCTCAAGGGCAGTGGGATTCACACCCGCATTGCTGAAGGACCCATGCTGCTTGTGCTTTCCTTGGGGTGGAAGAAGCAGTCATGACCCATGTTCAATGACCTGGCCCCGGGGGTCTGAGACCATCCCAATTAGTGGATAGGAGAAAGGGACAAGATCTGCTCAGCATAACACATCCCCATGACTTCTGTGACATGGCCACAAAAGTCAACCCCCCGCCCCTGTCGGTATAGTGTCGACTAGAGACATAGGCCCACCATATATAGGATGGTGGTTTGAACGAAGAAACCAACACCAGCATTGAGTGGGGTTCTGTAAGCTGTAGGTACAGTATGAACATCATTGTTTATTGCAGTCCCAAGTATTCCCCGACTGCTGAGTCCTATTCCTGTGGTATTGGGAAACACACACCAATGTCATCTGGTGCCAGTATTATGGCCCCTCCTTTCTCTAAAGTCTCCAACTGTAGAAAACTCCCTTAGAATGAAGTAGCAGGTCATCCCTGGGGCACAGGCCCAGTCCTGACACTGACCAGCTGTGGGTCACTTGCCTCTTCCAGGCCTCAGTGTCTTCACTTGTAAAATGAGTGTTGTTATTGGTGTTTTTTTTATCTTGATCTCTGAGGTAATGATGAGACCTCTGTGCTTAGGGGCTGCTTGATCATATTAGGACCTGAGTGACTTTCTGACTTGTCATCTTTGATGGTTGTTGTGGTAATAAATGTAAGCATCCCTCTTTGAATCCTAGGCTCTACCCTGGCCCTTCAGTTGACCTCAGTGAGTGGAGCAATAACTAAGACCTCCTATTGCGGCTTGTATTTACAAATGTCACCATCAAATGATGCCTTTTAGCCCTAAGATTAGAAAGGATGCAGAGAGATCACCTTGCCTACGCTTCTCCTCCAGACAATGATCCCAAGAAGATATTTATAAATCTTCCAAGAAATGAGACACCACAACCTATAGCAACAGAGCTTTCCTGCTCTTGTATAACTTCATCCCCTCTCTTCTGATATTCGCCAAGGTGAACAGAACAGATCTTTGGCTCCACCATCCTCCCATACTTAGTGACTGCTGTACTCATAATATCTCTGGCTCATCACAACCCCATGCTAAAGACTTCACCATCACTCTCTCCACTGTGTCAAAAAGAGATAACCCAGTAGATTGTATCTTTCAGCTTGCAATTAACACATCTTAAGGAAAAGGCAGGGATGGTGATACCACCCCTCACTGAAAAGCCAGCTTCCAGTTGGATCAAGAGTGTTATCTTTACCTAGGAAAGACAGTTCTATAAAGTATAAGAGGATAGGGGGCAGGCATTAAGAAGCCTCAGGCAAGTTGCTCAGTTTGTGGCATCAGAACTTTCTGCTCTGTCAGTCTGTGGACCTGTAGTTCTAAGCCACTCATACTTTAGAGACTTTAGAGACTCCCACAAGGGGAGTCCCTCACATTCCCCCACATTTGTCTTACATTTCACAGGTTTTACTTTCTCCTCTGAACAACACTGTGAGTTAGGTGTTACTGCCTATGGAAAAACTGAATATTGGAAAGTTTATGAGCAAGTGAAGATCACACAGTTCTAGGCTGAAGAATAATAGGGTTAACCCAGCAAGGAACTGCATGAAGCAAGGAAAGAGTTCTTTCAGTCTTGATCTTGGTGCTGTTATAGATCAGAGACTCTAAACCTTCTGTGCATCTGAGCTATCTGGGAAGCACTGTTAAAACGCAGATTCCTAGTTCTCAACTAAGACCTATTGAGTTATAATCTCTGAGGAGTGGGTCCTAAGTATTTACATTGTTTAAATATTCTCTGGGTGATTCTGCTAGTTTGGAAAATACTGTCCTAAAGTGTAGTACGTATGTATGTATGGTAGGTACCATAGAATGAAAGTCAGCCCTAGTACCTTCGGGCAGCACTGTTTCCTCAGCCTGCTAAACCCTTCCTCCAAGCTCCTCCAGGGATCTTCACAGGCAATTAAAAGATGTAAGGAGCACTGGCAACTCACAAACTCATTCCGCCTTGGAGAGGTCTTAGCAAACATCTAGTCAGGTGCTTATATCCCCTCTCCCATATGCCTAATGCTGAGCTTTCTGGCCTGAAATGAAATGCTTTTATTTGGAGAACTCATTACCTCACAAAGTAGGCCATTTCCTTTCTGTTATTTTTGTTAGAGAATTTTATCTAATAAATGCATGAGATCAGATAATAAAGAAATAATGGCAATACCTCGAAAACTGTTCTTGACATATAGTCAGTACTTATTTATTTGTTGAATGAGTGAATTAACTGCAAAGAAAATACGATGTTTGGCTTGGTTATATGGTTTCATTTCACACATGAGAGTTGAAGGATCAGATTGTGATGTGTGTTGTGATGATTACATAAATAATATGCATACAGTCGTTAGAAGTAAGGTTGTACATAGTAGGTGCTCTATAAATACAGATTGTTGCTGTTGCTTTTTGTGTTGTTGTTGGTATTATTATATTACTATTTGGCTAGTTCAGTGTCACTCAGTGATGAGGGTCTATATTTTTATTTCTCTAAAGATTTATAAATAACAATGAATATCATGAGAACATGTCAGTGACTGGGAAAAGCTGGTTTCACAACACCCTTCCCACCTCCCGCCCCCAACAGGACCACCACCATCTCCTCCAAGTATCCCCATGAGTCATGCATGGGTTGAGGCTGTAAGCTGTGACAATGGACATTGGGATGGATCAGGCAAGGATTCAGGGTTGATTGGAGTCATATATTTGAAAAATGGCTCTCATATATCAGAGCTATTATATAAAGCTATAATGAAGAAAGTTCCCTAAAAATCATTTGCTTGTAGGGTCTGAGAGCAAACTTATTAACTAGGCACTAGAGAAATGAGTAGAGTTAGTGCTCGATCCAGGCAGGGACTGAGCTTGTATGGGGTTCAGAGTATGTCAATCCCTCTACTCCACTGGCAATCAAAGCAGGACAGAGAGAACCTGTCAGAGATAAGGGTAGAACTTCTGGGATTTCAGTCAGAAGGAGAAGAATGGAGACATCAAAGGTCCACGTCGAGAGGGCATACTGAAGCTCAAGGGAGGAGGAGGGATCCGTGAGAATTCAGGGACTTGAGAGAACTGACAGAGCTGCTGTAGAGAGAGAGAGCAGTCTGGGACTTAGGTTCTGTACTTGTTAGGTGTTAGAAGATGCCTGAGCAGGTGGATAACAGAGCAGTAAGAAAGGTTTATTTAGACCCCTTTATCTTATTTGAGCATCATTTCACACCAGAATGAAGAATGGAGGTAATTTTATTATCCATGTTTCACAGATGGGTGAGTTACATCCTTTGTGAACAAAGCTATGACTAGACCTGTGAGACCTTCTGTTTTCAGGCTTCCTTATACTCTCAGTTGACCCCCTCTGCCATGTTAATAAGCAACAATTTGTTTTAATGTGACTTGCTTTTCTCAGTGGGAGGTAAAACAATAGTGGTTGTCATCCATCTGTAATTTTGTTCTAGTAATGTTTTTAAGTGTATCACTGATCATTGCAAACAATTTCTTTTAGAATCCATTGTTAGGAAGGGCAAGCTTTCTCTTGAAGACTATATATATCAGATAATTTGTCTCTTTAGATTTTATCTACCAGAAAGTTCAGAACTAATCATTAGTCTGAGGTATAGTAACTATTTAGGTCACAAATTTAATACTTGTGTTCTTTTATCTACCTATAGGCTGTCCCCTACTGTTTTCTGATCTCCTACATGTAGTTTTGTGACAGAGATGCTATGCCCTCTCCTGCCCTGATTCATAGGGAGAATCCAAACTGGTCCTAACCCGTGCCTCGGTTTGGAATGAGGCTTTCTCATGCCTATAGTCCCACACAAGGTGTCTGTGATCTCAAGCTTTACGTCCAAGCCATGTGATGAGTTTGCTCATGGGAAGTGAGTCTGCTAAAGTGGGATGGTGGGAGGAGGAAGCTGAGCAGAGTCTATGTTTAGCAGATGATTTCTGGGGAGTGGAAGTCCTCATGGAGCGACAGTCCATTTCAGTTTAGTCTCTTGGCCTTCAGGATGCCTGGTCTCTATCCTGACCCGTCTTTACCCAGCTTCAAGGACCCTGGCTCACCATTCTTTCCTCTTTAATCAATAGTCTATATAGCCTCCAGAGGCAAGAAAAAAAGTTGCTTGCGCAGCATGAAATTACTTCTGGGCTTTCATAACTTTGTTTTCAAAACAGACTATACCATTCCTGCATACTGGGAATGAACAAATAAGTGAATGTGTGGCAAATGGTGGGAGCTAATTTCTCATTGCTGGAGTGGAAGATTACAGATAAACAAAGAAAGAGGCTAGGATAAACCATGTGATACTGAATTAGAGTTGAAGACATCAGTATGAATTCATTTTCAGCTGAATATAGATACCGACGGATAACTATTGAAAGAATTACAGACCCGTGCCTATACACTGGTTAGTATGCACATGTATATTTCAAAGCTCCATCCACTGCGAAGGCCAAGAAGCAATGACACCCCAGTAGCAGTGAACACAACCAACACCCAGATCTTGGTTTATAATATAATTTCCCAATGAAACAAACCAGGGCTCACAAGACAAATAGCTGAATCTAGGTCTGGGGCAGAGAATATGCAAAATGAACCTGGTTCATCTTATAATGACATAAAACAAGGAAGTGCTTAAAAAAGAATCCAAATGGGTTTAAGCCAAAGGGACACTGGAGCTCACTGAAAGAGCTCCCAAAGCTGGAATAATATGAACAACAAAATAAATAAATTGGCATTGGATTAGAACCCAAAGTATAAAATAAATAGATATCCAATATCTATGAGTTCCTACTGATATAAATAAATGATTGAATAAATTTAAATAAAGAGAGAGAGAGAGAAACAGAGAGAAACAGATAAATCTTCCTACAGAAAAATTCCAAATAATTTGTGTAGCTACTGCCCGCTCAAGGAGGTAGAGCATAACTTCCTACCCCTTTGAATGGGCTTGCATATAGTGACTTCCTTCCAGAGAGGAGTACAGAAATGAAAGGAAAAAGAGTAAACTTACAGTTTGGAAACCTGACAAACACTACCTCACCCAGGTGATCAAGGTCAGTATCAACAGCGATGTCATGTTGATAGTATGTACCGTTGATATGATGATACGATATATGATATGATATGATGAGAATGGCATTTTACCCCTGTGATCCTCCTCCCTCAAATCCATAACCTCCTTCTAATCACGAGAAAAACACCACACAAATCCCAACTGAGAGACGTTCTACGAAATGCCGGACCAGTACTCGTCAAAACTGTCAAAGTCATCCAAAATTAGGAGAATTTAAGAAACTGTCACAGTCAAGAGGAGCCTAAGGAGACAAGACAACTGAATGTAATATGGTGCCCTGGATGGAATCCAGGAACACAAAAGAGACACTAGTTAAAAATTAAAAGAAATCTGAATAAAGTATGGGTATGGACTTTAGTTAATAATAATGTATCAATATTTATTTTTTAATTGTAATAAATGTACCATACTAGTGTCAGATCTCAACAACAGGGGAAACTGTTACAGGGGACGTGGGAAATTCTCTGTACTATCTTTGCAACTTTCCTGTAAATCTAAAACTATGTTAAATAAAAAAGCCTATTAAAACATAGAGTACACCCCAAATGTAAATTACAACTAACATTTGCATCAAAACATGTTACCTACAATATCATATATAATCCCCTCCACAGTTTCATGAAGCAGATACTCTTATTTTACTTTATTTCTTTTTTTTTTTTTTTTAACTTTGGGTTTATTTATTTATTTATGGCTGTGTTGGGTCTTCGTTTCTGTGCGAGGGCTTTCTCTAGTTGCGGCGAGCGGGGGCCACTCTTCATCGCGGTGCGCCGGCGGCCTCTCACTATCGTGGCCTCTCTTGTTGCGGAGCACAGGCTCCAGACGCGCAGGCTCAGTAATTGTGGCTCACGAGCCTAGTTGCTCCACGGCATGTGGGATCTTCCCAGACCAGGGCTCGAACCCATGTCCCCTGCATTGGCAGGCAGATTCTCAACCACTGCGCCACCAGGGAAGCCCTTACTTTATTTCTAAATGAGGAAACTGAGCCATAGAAAAGCATAGAAACTTGAGTAAGATCACAGAATTATCAGAGATTTGAAATGGGTTCCATCTGACAGGGGTCTGAACTTAACACTCACCCTGTTCAGGAAGGTTTGGCCTAGGATTCATACAGGGATGTAAAAACGGGATGTGGTTTGATTGATTTTTAGAAAAAGTAATATATATAAATGAAAATTTAAAAATCAAGTGATTCAATAGGTTGTAATATGAAAAAATGTGTCACTCTAAATAACCTGCTTATACGATTATTTCTTTGCCTCCTTTCAGACCTATTTACTTCCCCCAAAGAAACACAGTGAATGAAGCTCATGTTCATTGTCCCTTCCCTTCCTCCTCCTTATTTAGACATGGTTTTATTTTTCATACTACTATTGGCTACCTCTATAACTTTAAATACTATAACAAAAATTCTATTTCTTCACCTGCCAAGTTTAGGCAGTATTTCTTGCCTTCCACTAAATAAGAGTGGAAATTAGCACCACATACTTTCTTTCACCTCAGGATGATTTTGTTTTAATATTTTATTTGTGACAGCTTTACAGAGATCAATAAAAACAATGACTTATTACTATTTGTGCTATGTCATGAACTGTATAGGATCTAGTAATATAAAATATGGTCTGCAGACATTGTAAACTAAGAGCTGCTGAAAGCGCATTAGACCTAGGGAGTGGGCTGGGCCAGCCTCACTAGAGGTTGACCACAGAGCCAGGCAAACGAGAGGCACGTCTGTCCTGACTGGAGACCCAGGGAAAGCTGGGCACTCTGAGGCAGCGGCGGCTGGCCTGGCGTTAGATCACTGGGCTCAACATCAGTTCCCCTGCGAGAACTCCCTTGTTGTAAGGCTGGAATCCAGACTGGTGAAGAATGTACACAGTGCCATGAAACCTTCACTCAGGGACCTTTCAAAGTCCTTGGGGAGCTCTTTAAAATATCTAGCAACTTGCTTTCTTTGATTCTTTTTTTTTTTTTAATTTACATGTTCTTTATTTAGCCCATACAATACTGCATTTAACATTTTTTTTAAATTAGGTAAAAGGGCATATTAAATGTCAATGCTCTGTCAACACAAAATTTTTCTAAGTAGAAAATATTTAAAATGTGTAAATATTTAATATTCATTAAAAGTGTAAAGTTAGATACATTCTAAAGAAAAATGATGGTACCACTTATCTATTTTTGCTGGCCCAAGATTTCGTATATAGCACATTTTGCACAAAATGTGAAGTCTTTGTTTTTCATTATTTGTTACTATAAAACAAAGGTATACTGTGTGTACGATATTAAAATAAAGCCATACTAATGCAACACAAAAAAGGCATTTATAATATTGACATTTCTGATGTACAGACATATTTAGAAAATGTGAAAATGTCAAATGGAGACCTTTATGAAGAAAAACAATGATCAGATTACTAGTTTATGTTCAATGTAATTTTGAAGTCAATTTGATACAGACTAAGCAGTGTGTCAATGCAATAGTATGTAAGTTGAACAATTAGTGCAGGGAATTGAAGTACTGACTAGGGAAATCTGAATAGGCCAAAATATTAAGTAGTACTCTTGTCAAAGAAAATTTGTTTCTGTCAAAACTTAATTTTTTTTTTTGATTTGGTGAATGTCTGTTTTCAATAAAGAGCAGAAATTAAAAATAGAAAAAAAATATTCTTTTACATTAAGCTTTGCACAATCAACCAAGCACTGATATTTTGCTTTTTTCTTAGGGAAAAATGAGATTTCATTTCCAGAAATCTCTCACACAGACATAACTGAATATCTAAAATCAAAAATATTTAAAAACCTATCAACTAAATATGGAAGCTTAAGCAATGGTATATCAAAATTCCTAAGACATTGCTTTATACAATATAAAGCATCCTTTTTCCTTCAAAAGGAGAAAGCATCTAATCTTTTTTTAGAAGTATGAATTTCATGACAGTAAAATAGATAGATACTTGTCAAGTTTCTCAGAAAGTATTTCTTCTCACAAGAGGGATTCTTTTTCTGTAGCTAGGGTAATTTTTTTTAACATAGTACTCACTCTTGCTCTCGAAAAAAGGCATCCTTTTCCCAAAAATGATTTTCTTAAATGGAGGCATTGTAATTGCTACCAAGATGCAATTTTCCTGGAGGGTCTGAAAAAAAAAAAAAAACAACTTTATAATCTTTGACAATTCTAGAATTCCAGCAATTTCATTCCTGCGCATATATCCAGAGAAAACTCTAATTCGAACAGATACATGCACCCCAATGTTCGTAGCAGCACTATTTACAATAGCTAAAACATGGAAGCAACCTAAATGTCCACTGACAGATGAGTTGATAAAGAAGATGTAGTATATATATGCAATGAAATATTGCTCAGCCATAAAAAAAGAATGAAATAATGTCATTTGCAGCACATGGATGGAGCTGGAGATCATTATACTAAGTGAAGTAAGTCAGAAGGAGAAAGACAAATACTATATGATATCACTTATATGGGGAATCTAAAATATAATACAAATGAACTTATTTACAAAACAGAAACAGACTCACAGACATAGAAAACAAACTTATGTTTACCAAAGGGGAAAGGGGGTGGGGAAAGGATAAATTAGGAGTTTAGGATTAGCAGATACAAACTACCATATGTAAAATAAACAACAAGGTCTTACTGTATAGCAAAGGGAACTATATTCAATATCCTGTAATAAGCCATAATTGAAAAGAATATGAAAAAGAATATAATATATATGTATATAACTGAATCACTCTGCTGTAGACCTGAAACTAGCACAACATTGTAAACCAACTATACTTCAATAAAAAATTTTAAAAAATAGAATTCCAATTCTAAATTATTTTATATATATATATATATTTTTTTTACTGTTGTTTAAACAGCAAAAAAATGGAAACAATATTAGTGCCAGATATCAGAGAACTAGTTACATAAATTTATGATGTATTCATCCAAAAGAGTATAATAGTGTTGATCGATATTGTTTTGCATGGAAGAGCATTGACAATTACATTGTTAAGTAAAAAGCAGGTTATAAAATATTCTGAAATGATCTTATTTTGTGATTTTTTTAAAGTTTGGAAATAGATCCATGAAATTATTAGCAGTAGTTATTTTTAGGTGATAAGATTTTTGGTTGGTCTTAATCATCTTCCTTATGCTTATCTACATTAACATATCTTGCATACACACAAGTATGTATCATTTGTTTAATGAGAAAAAATTATACGTTTAAAATTATAATTATATATAATTATACTATATCTATATGACTAGGTATAAATATTTCACAACAGAGGCAAAATCAGGTCCTAGCAATCAGGGGGATGGCTAAACTATGGAAATAAGCATCCTGTGTACTGGAAATGATAGAGAGGCTGATATTCTGCTCTGAGCCTGGGCAATATAGTCCACTGGGTTGGGTACTTGGTTAAAAAAATACTTCAGTGTCCCCCAGAAAATAAGAATCAGCTAAAATTTTCACATGAAACTTATACTGATATGCAACATAGTTGAACCTCAAGCCTCTCCAGGCCTCTATACTTTACCTCAGGTCCCCTCAATCCCAGACTGATAGACTCTGAGCTTGGGTACAATCTTTTGGTAGCTGGAGTTTTAAACCTTAAGTTCAGCAAATTCAGTTGGTTTGAGTTTTCATAAGGAATTGGAGTTATGAACTGTCCCACATTATCATCCTACACCTGGCAATCCAGCCAAATTGAAATCCATGTCATTGGCAAGTACCCCATTTGCCTTGCATTCCATTGTGCTGTATCTTCCACCTGGAAGATTCTTCCTCCTCATCCCACCCCCAGTACCAAAGTCTGCTTATCTTTAAAGGCCCTGTTTAAATGCTTCCGACCCTACCCCGGGGAGCCTAGTCTTCTCTCCCACAAGTGGTGTGCTCTCTCTGTTTTGAATTTCTCCTTCCAAGGCCCAGGAAGCCACCTTTGACCTACACCATCAGGATGAGTCTCTCCCTGCTGTCCTTGACCTTTCTTACTTTTTTTTCCCCCTTTAAGTTCTTTTAGATGCAAAGTAAGAAAAAAATTAGTATGTCAATCAGCTTAAAATTATATTTATTAGTCTACATATTTCAGTCTGGAGTGTACTTTGCTTCTCCCACTAGACTGTAAGGTTTTCTAGAGCAGAGACAAATCTCCAACTTAATCTGTGAACACAGAGCCTGGTACACAGTAGGTTTTCAGCATATGTTTATTACATTGATGCCTTCAGTGCTAGGATCAGGGGATGACACAGGTCAATGGATGTGAGGATGCTGAGAACTCAGACATAAGTCTCAAACCACCTGTCTCTTTAAAACATCCTCAACTCTCTTAGGAGGAAAGGAAGGGCAGCCTCCACCTGCAGAACTCTCAGCACGTCTGAGCAGAAACCTCAAGTGTTCACAGCAGCCGCAGCTCCAAAGCGGTTGTGTTGGTGCTGAGCTGAAGGGGTGGGTGGAGGACAGATACGGAAGTACAGCTTAGCAGAGTTCTGGCCTCCTAAGTGCAGGGGCGCCAGGAGGTGTTTCCCAGCGCAAATGAGAGGGAGGGGCCTGAGCTTCCAGTGAATGAGTGCCGGAGACCCGGGTGGGGCCAGAGCAGCTGTCCTCGTGCTCCCTCTTCTGGGCCAGTCACCTTAATACTCCTTAACACTCCTCCTCTTTGATGTGGTAGGTTGTGCCACCCCTGAGGCAGTGGGGCTTCCGGCGAGCCCTCCAAGAGCCTGCCGGGCTCTGATGCCAGGCCCTTCGGGAAACAGAACTACAGCCTCCTGTACAGGGAGCTCAAGGAGCGGAGCAGGAAACCAGGGAAGGATTTGGGCCTTGGGGAGGGGGGCATCTGAGAGCACTTGGAGTCTCCTGAGATTGCTGCTTCTGCTGTGACATCGCCTGGCTAGCCCGTGGAAGCTGGAAGGAAAAAGAACATTCGGTTAGATCAGGGACCCAGGTGCCTTGAGTGTTTGTTTCTCTGCTGCATGAGCTGGAGCTGTCATGGGAGCCTAGCATTTACTACCTGCTAAAATCCACCCCAGGAGGGGAAAATGGATTTGAAAGGGGAGCAAATCATGGTGGGAACTCCCAGGGGTCCCACCCACCAATAACCATAATAACTTACTTTTTTTCTTAAATAAGAAAAACAAAAACTGCAACCTAGTTGAGCTGATAGTTCACTTTTCCCAGGCCAATGTCCACCATGGTCAAGTGTAAAGGAGGTCCGAGTCTCTACCCTTTCTTCACTTGGTCTTATTTTGCCCTGAAGTTCCTAAGCCTGCATATACCTTCTCTGCTTCTCTGGCCCTCTAGCTTCTGTGGCTTTCTCCCATGTTACATCATTTGGGGTCTTTCAAAGGGATCCATTTCGCTTCCCTTCTCCCTGCCCCAGACCTCTCCTACCTGGAGTATCTACTCCCTGGGAAAAAAGCAAGAGGAGGAAATGGGGCTGCCTTAGCAGCCTCTGAGTCAGAGATATCCACGCGTATACCCACCCAGATGCAGCCTCACCCCAGAGGAAGACGTGTGGACAACTTATCCCGAAGGAGTCTGGAGGCCTGTGGGGCTGGGAAGGAAGAGGCCTTTTACACCTACGCAAATAAAGCCTCCAGCCTACATGTTACTGGAGGGCAACCATGGAGCAGATTATCCAGATGTTCCACAATTCCCAGGGCTGGATTCCTCAGCTACAGGCAGCTGGATGTGAGTCAAAGGGATCCCCATGTGAGTGAGTGACCAAAAAAAGGCTGGGGCCTTCAGATTGGCCTGAGTGGAGGTGGGTACACTGACCAAGTCTAGATGACATCCCTGGGGGGCTAAATGGGGATATGACAGTTCTATCCAGGACTGGAGGGGGAGGATCAAAGTCAATACCATGCAAGTCTGAGGAGGACCCTTCTTGTCCACCCCCCACCCATCACCCATGACTTTCATCATCCAGCTCAATGCCATCGCCTTCATGGAGACTTGCCTGGTCTCCCAGCCACATCCAAGTCCTCCATCCTCTGGAGGATGAACTTTGTAGATGCCTTGTTGCAATAAAAAAAGTTAATCACTCCTTGTTTTATTTTCACTGTTACTAATCTGTAGTGTCTGTAACTAGATTTGTACTTCACAAAGCTAACCTACCACTCCCTGACACTATGTAAATTACATCCTGGGCCTATCACTCCCTAACTTTATGTAAATTACATCCTGGTCCTGGTGTTTACATTCCCTGGTCCCTCTTGCAACAATCACCCACTGTAGCTTTTGCATTTCACAAAGAAGGTCACAGGCCAATAAACCAGAGACAAACGGACCCAATTACCAGGCCACCTGATGCCAGCTATGACTGTTTTGAAATAATGCAAGGAGAAAAAGAATGCAAGACCTTCACTACTTTGATCCTTATCATATACCCCGGACTGCAAACCCCGCATATAAAATCTCTAATTCCCTGAATGGGGTGGGGGAGGGGCACACTTCTTGAGGCACTAGCCTGCTGTGTCTTCCCTTCTGCCTGGCAGAGGAATAAAGCCATCTCTCTTATCCTCCAAAATCTCTGTGGCTTTATTTCTGTTAGGCATCAGTGCACAGAGAGCCAAGATTTTTTTGGCAACAGCCTCTCACAGCCTTTAAAGCTGCTCATGGTCAAGGTGACCTAAATTCCTGTCCTATCTCCTCTATTAAACAGTTCCTTGATGACAGGGACCTTATCTTTATCAATTCTGCATTCCTAGAGCCTGATACTGTCCCTGACATAAAGAAGATGCACATTAATATTTGCCGAATGAAACAATCTAAGTGCCATTAGAATAGACTTCGTGTTTGGGGAGAACAGAAAGCAGGAGGAAAACAAAATCCCACTCATTTTTGTTTTGTGGATCAGATCTCAACTTCTTGTGTTCACATCCTCACATAATACCGTTACATAAACAGTGCAGAGAATCCTGTGGATGGACGTCATCTTACAGAACAGGCTGAAAATAGTATGGAGAGTAAAACACTCATAACACTATCTCTTAAATGCAAAAAGGGAACTGTTTATGTCATCATCAAGGGATCTCATGGAAAAGTTTTCCACAGAGTGAAAAGTTTTTCTTCATCTTTCATGAAAATGTTTATCGGCACATGTTGTCTGTGCTTAAATTGGGGACACTCTCATCTAAATATAGCCCCTCACTTATGCATGTTTCCATCTCAGAATTGCTGCCGATGTGCACAGCTAAGTAGGGAGGGTGGGAGGGAGGGAGATGCAAGAGGGAAGAGATATGGGAACATATGTATGTGTATAACTGATTCACTTTGTTATAAAGCAGAAACTAACACACCATTGTAAAGCAATTATACTCCAATAAAGATGTTAAAAAAAAAAAAAAAAAAGGAACTGAAGAAACTCCTTGATCTTAGGGACAATGTCTTGCCTGCCTCCGTGTCCCTGATGTCTGACACCCAGTAGGGACTCAGGAAACAGTTAAATAAATGAAAAAGGTGAGCAATTACAAGGGATATTCTGATTAAAGGGGCAGTCCTCAAAGGCTTCAAATCATATATAGGACAAAAGTAGGCAAGATTGGGATGTGGGGTGAGGGATAAGTACCTAGCCAGGGTGGAAAACAGGTCAAGACCAGAATAGGAGCAGCTGTTGGAGCCCCAAACCCAGCAGGACAGGATTATCAGGGCTCACCTGCTTCATCTGGGAAGGCTCCCAGGAGAAGACAGCCTTGATATGTAGTTTGGATGACGGGAGAGAAAGGTCCTTGTGAGTGGAACAGAGAGGATGGTATGAAGCCCATCTGAACCCATTAGAACAGGACCCTAGAGAAGGAGCACCTGATTTATGGGACCTTGGAGCTCAGACCCATCTTTTCTCACTTCCTCCTCCCTCCTCCCTCTCTTCTTCCTCCTTCACTTACTCTTCTTGCCCTCAGGCATCAGAAACAACCCGAACTACTCCTCAGAAAGGCTGCACACACACTAAGCCTTAGTGAGAGGACAAAGGAACTCTGGTCTCAGTTTACCAGGTGTTCTTTAACCCCACCCAGACCTGTACCTCATAAACCCACGCCCCCTAGACCTCACACATCACAAATGCATTTCCTTGAGGTCAACTAATAGCTACCCAACCCCTGCTGCCCCTATGTAAGGGCCAGAGAGTCTTTCTGGGGCTCTGCCCCGGGGAAACCAGGCTTCCCTGCTTCCTCTCCAGTTCCTGAGACCACTCCTCATAATAATTGCCCACAGGAGTCTCTAGGTCCAGTCATTTTCAGCACAATGAAATATCGTCACATGTAGGATGGTGCTGGGGATCGACTCCACCAGGATTGGTGTTTTCAATGGAGGAGATCAGCGTCTAGCTTTGCCCATTCCCTAAAGTGAGACTGCTTGAGGCCCCGGAGCTGTCCTGTCCTTCAACTAGACTTGCAAGTCCAACCAGCTCCAGGTCAGGAGCCCAGGAAGTTAATATTCTCCTTCTCTCTTCCTGGTTCAGGTTGTGTTTATGAGTTTGATTCTATGATTTCTATAAGCACTGAAGCCAAATCTGGCCTCTGTACCCTGATACTGAATTAAATCTCAGAGAGAGAGTTTTGGGTGAAGTAGAAAAGAATAGCTTTATCACTTTGCCAGGCAAAGGGGGCCACAGCAGGCTAATGCCCTCAAAACTGTGTGTCCCCACTTGGAGAGAGTAGTGAGGAGTGTTATAGTAATGGTTCAAAGACGGCATGATCAGCTCGTGGACATTCTTCTGATCGGTTGGTGGTGAGGTAAGTGGGAGTCAGCATCATCAACCTTCTCGTTCTAACTGGTCTGGGGTCTACATGCTTGTGGGCAGCATGCCATCGTTAACTGTTAACTTTTTCCACCTGGAGGGGGTTTTAGTATCTGCAAAACAGCTCAAAGATATCTTTGTGTGTATCCCTTGATGGGGAGCCAGGACCTTGCCCCAAGTCTGCGCTATGGTTTCTCTTGACTCTTTGTTTCTCCCTGGTCTCACATCCCCTCCCTTCCCTAATTAACAACTGCTTGAATCTGTCCATTGGAACTCAAGGAAGGTCATGGAGGCTGAATGAAGCCTATTTCCTGTAATCAAAGAAATAGGGGACAAAGAAAGGCTTTTGTGTCCAGGAGCCCCACAGGGCCCTGCTTGCTATCAGCACCTACTATATTCTGGATGCAAGAAGAATATGAGCCCCATCTTATTTTTCAAAGTTTTCACACTAGAGATAATGTAGACACGTTGGTATCTAACACAAGGCAGTAAGTGAAAGATAGGCAAACAGAGAGGCAGGTGAATTCTGGTTATGGGCTGAGACTGGAAATAGTCAGCTTAAATGTACCACATTACAGCGATAGTGTTGCCAAAATCTTGTCTCTCTGTGCACTGATGCTGAACAGAAATACGGAGACAGAGTTATGGAAGAGGAAGAAAGAGTGGCTTTATTTCTTTGCCAGGCAAAGGGGGAACACAGTAGGTTAGTGCTTCAAGAACTGTGCTCGCCTCACTGGGGAATAGGGAGAGGTTATATAGTCAGGGGTGGTGGTCAGAGGTACGTGATAAGGATCAAGGCAGTAACAGTCTTGCATTCTTCTTTCTTCTGCAAAGTGTCAAAAGGATGGAGTTGCTGACAAGATTAGGGTATGTGCAGGGTCTCAGGTGGTCTGTTCTCCTAATCTTGATGAGGTTTTCTGGTCCCTTTAATCTTGCCTCATGTGGTTTCTTCGCTGCTCCTCCCCTGATTAGCAACTGTTTGAATCTGCCCTTTGGAACTCAGGGAAGGCCATGGAGGCTGGAGTCTTGCCTACAAGATATGGGAGACAAAAAGGCCTCTGTGCCCGTGACCCCCACAGAGACCTGCTCGGCATCAATGCCCCCTTTTCTTTGATGCTCCTCAATCTTGAGGCGAACAGAAGTTGGATGAGAAAAGGGAAAAATTGTTTTGGACAAAGATGTTAATCATAAACTCGGCAGAGGAACTTGGTTTTAGGGGAACTTGGTTTTCAATATTATTTTGAACACTGTGGCTCCCACTATCATTAGCATCCAGCCTGGTGTGGGAACAGAAGCCCATCGCTGAGAATCACCCATTCCCTTCTCACTCCTAGTCCCTATTTGTGACCCAATTTCTCTGAGCAATAGACATCTCCCTCCTTCCCTCTCTTCCTCCCTCCCTCCCTCTTCCCCCTCTTTCTTTCTTCCTTTCCTTTCCTTTCCTTTCCCTTCCCTTCCCTTCCCTTCCTTCCTCTTTCTTTTCTTTCTTTCTTTCTTTCTTTCTTTCTTTCTTTCTTTCTTCCTTCTTTCTTTCTCTCTCTCTCTCTCCCTTCCTCCCTCCCTCCCTCCCTCCCTTCCTTCCTTCCTTCCTTCCTTTCCTCCCTCCCTTTCTTCCTTCCTTACTGTCTTTCTTTTTCTTTTTTTGTTCTGGTTCCTTTTCTGAGAATACCTCCCCCTCTTCTCTTTGCCTTTGAAAAATCTATCTTCCAAAGACCAGTCTAAATCCCATTCCTCTGTAATGGGCTCCCTGACAATGCCTGACCAAGAAAATCTTCAGAGTATTTATTGCTTGTCATACATACAATTCATTATCACAGACAATTTCTTTTATGTGAGATTGTAAACATTTTAAGCATGGGGCTATGTCTCATACATCTTCTATCCCCTCTCAGGGTGTACAATGGTTCACTGCCATACCAGTTTAATAACTAGTTTTGTTACTGAGTCCAAGCTCACTCTGCTCGCTGCACTACAGGCCAGGAAATTGGGAGACAAGGTGTTGAGGCAAGGAATAGTGACTTAATTTGGAAAGCTGGCAGACCGAGAAGATGGTGGACTAGGGTCCCTAAAAAACCATCTTATCGGGGTCTGGATGCCAGTTTTTTTTATAGAACAGAGGGAGGAGGTGAGGAAGTAAAGTAAAAATGCTATTAGTTTTGCCTGGCTTGGCCGACATCTGGGAGGGGATGTGGTAATTTCTTCTTTTCTGCAGCCATTCATAGGTGGGCAGAGTCAGATTGTCTCCCTGTGAGCTGACCATTCAGGCAGAGGGGCAGGGTTCCCTGAGGCAGGCCTTTATGTATGATTATAATAACAAAAGCAACAAAAAGCAAAGGTTAAAGTCATAGAAACAGATCCAACATGGGGGTCAGATTTTGCTCTTCCCTGTTACTGTTTCAAAAAAATCCCTCTCACCAACATTTGCCAAACAACAATTTACAGAATGCTTTCCAAACGTTATGTCCTGAGTTGATTAATTTCAGGTGAAAACGAGCTCAGCCACGACAAGTTCAGACACTTACAGTGAGGTGGGGTTGTCTGCGTCACACTGTGGACACCTCAACTACAATTCTTACATACTATGATATTTTGCTTAGAATGTGTCAAAGAATTTAGCTTAGAGGAAGTGTTCAGGACATTTATCCTATGACTCTCACAGGTACTTCTTATTTCAGAACTTATCCCTGTTCTTTTTTTCCTAGGGAAAAGGGCTAAGAGATTTTCTGGTCTTAGATTTTTCTTCCAGGTAGGACTGTAGCCAAACCACCAATTATGCTGACTTGTACACAAGGCTATAACGTTATGAGGATTGGCTTGTTAACAGAGACTATAGAGTCTAAATACTTGGTTTCAATTTTAATAGAAGAAATTGTCAACAAAGGATGGGCTTAGAGTAAACTTTCCTTCATCAATGGGGTCAGTCTCTTTTCTTCTTCTCTCACTATCTAAAGAAGGAAAAGAAAAAGCTCCTGAGATTTAGAGAAAAAGAATTAAAACTGTGTTCAGAAGTTAGGTTGTCCACACTCCTCATAAAATAACTTTTAAAGAATAAATTATAGAAGAAATCTATAAATACATAAAATCTTGAGATGCAGTCTTTTTAAACCTCAAAGAAAACTTAAACCAAATTAAACAAAAGACCCTAAAGGAAAACTTCCATAGTGACAGCATGAAGACCTGCTTGGACACTCTACCCCCGCAAAACAGCTATAAATGTTGGAAATTACTTTTAAAAAATGTTAAAGTCTCTTTAAATTGTCCTGGGGGCATACAACAAATGCAGAAACTTCTGTTCAAGAAAATCTACTAAATCTCACTAATAACAAAAAGAATCTATGACCCTAGAGTGCACCTGGTCTCAACTGGAACTTTACACTTCTCAGGAATATAGGATCCTTTTGTTTGAGAATCTCAATTTAAATAACATGGTGGTCATGTGTCCCTTTGGCCACCAATCAACTCCATACTTAGTATGCTAGTTGACTTTATTGGAGGGGATCCACCAATATGTATAGCATTGGATGTCTCTTGTTACTGAATCCAAAGGGGATGCATCCCTCTTCTAGTTTCCTGGAACAGCCAAGGAGCAGGTGCATGCTGAGGATCAGTGTTCTGGAAGATCCCTTACTGGACTTTGAAACTTGAGTGACTGACTTAAGACATAGCGGCATCTTGAGGTCATATTAATTGCAGCAGTTGTGGGATGTGAACCACATTATTCCTGTGATGTGTTCCTGCTGTCTACTCTACCAGACACCTGTGTCTTTTAATGAATTAAAATACAAATTCAAGGTATTGGGTATTTATCCAGTTCATAATAAGACTACTGAGGCATAATAAACTAAAAGTTAACAATGATTAAATCTCATGTGAAATTTGTAATTGAAAAAAGAAGATTGATGAAAATTCAAGACTTCTTGACAAAATATAGAGATGAAATATTTGACCTGAAAAATTGGACTTGGGACTCAGGGAGAAAAAAGGGAGAAATGATTGCTTTTTAAAAAGTCCCTGATTCCTTTTATAGGCATTTTTAATTTTTATGACCTTTGTGGCAGGCTGTATGGACGTTTCTAGTTAGAATTAACTAAGATTCCTGGTTTATTTGCAGAAAGTTCATGTTTAATTTTCTAAACAAATTTTTTGGCTAAAGGAGAAAAGAAATGTGGGGGTGAGTTGAGGTAGTATCACAAAGGGAAGGAGGAGGAGATCAATGGAGGGATGGAATACATATCTGTCAAGTCTGTCTTGTTCCAGGAGCCATTGGACCCAGAAGAAAACCCAAAGTCCAAGGCACTGTTCATGAGAGACACCAGGAGGTGTGCTCAAGCAGAGCTGCATGGTATTCATCTGGGAAATGGTATCAGAGTAAATAATAGGTAGAGCCATTTTTCTCACCCCTCCTCCTAGTCCCAACCATATATCTAGCACATATTTGATTTCCAAGGTCTCGGGCAGCAAGAGAATGGATAGCAGTGAGAAGAATATTGGGGCACAAGCAAGCAAGGAAGTGTCTAGAACAAGATGTTGAGCAGATTTCTTGCTTTACTGTTTTATTTGAGGCTGCAGACTGCAAGGAGATTAGCTGGGGAGTGAGTTAGAGTCTGTGGTTTGGGGATCCCAGGGCAGAGGGACACTCCAGCCCAGAGCTCAGAAACTTCTCTGGGACCTCTCAGGTAAGCCCAGGAGGAGCAGGAGGAGGAGGAGGACGTGTTGGCCATTTGCTGGCCCCAGGTCAGCTCTTCTTGGCTCAGGGTCCCCGTCAGCAGCAGCCTCCAGAGGACTGACCGCTCCCCCCTCCGCAGCACCCGGAGGCCCCCGAGGCCTGGCTGGAGCAGTCAGGGCTGTGGTGTCTGCAGCAGTGGGACCTGCGGGACCTGTGGCAGCTCAGACAGCAGCCCCCAGCCCCGGAGCTGCAGCAGTGCCCACAGCTGGGCCCACAGCAGGAAGAGGCTGGAGGGCACTTTGGGGGACACTTTGGGGGGCATTGAGGGGACGGGCACTTGGGGGGGCACTGGCACTGCTGCTGGTTCTGCTGGCAGGACATCTTGGTAGGTGGGGTTCAGGAGCTGAGGGAGAGTCAAACCCAGCACACGGAGACCTCCTTTATTGACTTTCACCGTCTTGTCTTTTCCCTACATTCTAAAAGCCTGTTCAAGTAAGTCATGGAAAAATTATATCTAAAATATAGTTTCTCAAATGCTTTCACACTATCTTATTGAACCTTGGGAGCTTTTCATAAAACGGACATGGGTTGTCTTCTTTCAACAGAGCAAGACACAGAGGGCAACTATATTGACAAACTTGCCCAAAGTCAGGGTCTTATAATTGGAGAAGGCAAAATTGGCCTTCATAAAGTCTGACTCAAGTTCACTCTACACCACTCAAAATTCTGAAAATGTCCAGTCCAGGAGCCAGTTTAGAGCAGCAGTGTTCTTTGCTAAGGAAGAAATAAGAATTCCCTTCTGGAGGAACTTCCCAGATAGCTTTCCAGAAACACATATTATTATCAGATCATATGTCATATATACTTTCATAATTTTATATATATATATATATATGGGTTAACCAGTGCATATGTTGACCTTTTGCAATCCTGTTTATATATTGTCTATCTATATCTGTATTTATCTATATATATGCTTGTATATATCTATAAATACCTATATGTATAAGTATATATGTATATCTATATGTATGTATATATAAAATGGAGCTACCAAATCATTTTAGAAATAGAGAAGTGAGCCCCAAACCTAATCAAGGCAACCTGGGTTGTGAACCTAGGTTTTCTGGTCTTGCGAACCTAAGCTTAGTTATCACTCTTTACAAAACATAACCTCTTCCATTTTTTACGTCTTAACAGGTGAGTTTCAGCTTCTGATACAGATGACCAGGCACCACTCCTGACCAACTAAATGACACTTGGTGAGGGTGAGGCCCATGGATCTCTGTGTTTATCAAACCCCAAATATGCTGGCTCTGGTCTCCACTGTTTGAAAATCGCTATGACCCTAGTACAGGCTTTGGGGAAGAAACAGCTGATTTCTCCAAGGTAAGATCTTCCTTCTGAAAGTTTTGACTTACCTAAAATCTGAGAAACTCAAAAAGATAGACCTAATAGCACAGACACACAAACGGTTTCTCCTGCCTCACAGCTCATCCTTCATCAGACTTCTAGATTTTCTCTCCCTCTCTAGCTCCCCCTATCCTTACCACCCCCAAGGCCCTGCCCCCCTGCCCTCACCTCTGGCCTGAACATCCTCTGTGGAAGGCCCTGATCCCATTCCCAGTGGACACTCACCAGTGCACACGCAGCACATTGTCCGTCAGCAGCTCAGGAGAGGATTGGATGGAGGTGCTCGGGCCCCGAGGCCCTTTTATCCTGGCCTTGGGCTCTGCCCTCAGGTGTGACACAGGGCCTGGGCAGGAGAGGACTGCCTCCGGCCACCCACTTGGCTCCTGTGACAGGAGATGACTGGCAGCTCCTCCTTGCGTCCCTCTACAGAGCTTAGGGAAGTTGCTCCCAGCTAGGAATATGGTCACATAGAAATAGGGGTGGGTGTGAATTCCTCCTATCATCTGCCACCTTATTATCCTTAGTGGTACCTGCTTTTCAGTTCTCTTCCTTGGTGCTTGGTCCCCCAAACCTTACTCTTCTTCCTCCTGCAATGTTAATTCATGAGCTCCAGACCCTTTTGTTTGCACAAAGAAATATTGATGCGTCCAAGGTTTTTCACTTTGCTGTTGGAAATGAGTGTATCTGTGTATGCCTGTTTGTCTATGTCTGCATTTGTTTTCTAAGTGTGGTGTATGTATTAGATGTGTGTTGTTTGTAGCTCACATTCCAAAATATATTTACTTCTTAAAATCAACTCGAGCTTGGAAAAATTACCTAGAAATTAGGATTGTGGCTCTGGAGCCAGACATCCTGAGCATGAATTCTAGCTCTGACACTTACTGTTTAAGTAACTTAGGGCAAATTGTTTAACTTCTCTGCCTTAGTTTCCTTATCTGTGAAATAGTGATTTTAATAACTTCTACTTCATAAGTTTGTTAGGAATATTAAATAAGATGACATATGTAAAACTCATAGAACTTTGCCTTGCGCATTCCACACAAACCAAAAGCTATCATCATTATCGTCATCATTCTCCTTAATCACCTTCTTAGATGCATGCTGTGGCAATCAATAGATGTTTTTGTCAAGCATGAAGCCAATATTTGCATAGGACTTTAGAGTGTACAAATAGTTTTCTCATATATCTTTGTCCATCAGTGTAAGGCCTGGAGCATGCAGACATATGTGGTTAGCAGACATCACCCTGTAGAAGTCTGGCCCTATGCTGCCTGAGTATGACTCTTGTCTTCCTGCTCAGGTTGTTACTTATAAGGGAGTGGTCATAGTATCAATTTGGCTCACATAGGTAAGTCTTACTCAGGAGCAGAGCACTGATACTTAAAGTAATTGGCCTGAGGATTCATATGGTCCATGCCTCTAAAGATGTGGTACCCAAACCATCAATCAATCTGACTTAGATCTGAGTGATAAGCAGGTTTGAAACCTCATAAGGATTGGTCTGCTTGCCTTGATTTTGCGATGTCAATGGAGTTCAATTCAAAAGAGCGTTTTTTATTAAACAAATGATTACTTTCTAGGTCTTCTGTTATCAAGGGATTGGGAGCAAACATGACTGAGTTCTAGATGCAACTATAAGGCAAATCAAAAGTAATGCAATATGCTCCACATTGGAAAATTATAGAAATAACTGTAATAATTTCTTTTCCAATTTATTTTGACTATGTACAACTATAATCTAGTAACTAATTAACAAATTTTTGAAAGTGTTTAATTTTTCTAGAATCACCCTGAACTTCATACTGAGTGCTACTTTACTTTTATGCACCAGAACCAGTGTCAAGTATGTTTATGGATTATTTTTTCTTCCATCAGTCTTTTCTTGTAACATACGTTGTTAAGTCATAGTCAAAGCAGTAAAGAAAGTATAGTTGTTTTTTTTATGGCTGGTGGTCCCCAAAACCATGGTATAAAAGGAAAATGTGATAAGTTTATCCACTTCTAAATAAAACTATTTATGTGGAAAAGAGCAACATTTAAGCAAATTTGAAAAGGAGATGACCAATTGAGAGGAAAATTATAACACATATTCCAGGAATAAGTTAAAACAGTTGATATGCAACTATATTTTACAAATTAATAAGGAAAATATCCCAATGAAAATAATAGACAAAAGAGGTGAACAGGCAATACAAAATGTTAGATTTATATATGACCAATAAGTGTACAAAAAGCTAGGAAAAAAGGCATCTTTTATTTTCTCCTAACAAATACATTTACTCATATTAAATAGGCAAAGATTTAAGTTTTATAAACCGAGAGTAAATGTGGAGGGAAAAAGCCACTGTAAATGGAACATAAGTAGGTGTTACTTATATTCTGAAAGGCAAATTGGTGGTCCATTCATTCAGATAATATTTATTGATGAATAAAATAATTAAAATTTAGAATGTACATACATTTTGAATAAGCAATTCCAATTCTAGGGCTTTTATTCTATAGATATTATCACAAAATATGAAAATCTGAATACACAATGATATAAACTGATATTTATAATAAGAGAAATTGGGAACATATTAATACCTATAATAAATTATGACATGTATAAATACATATATAGTGATTAAAATTATTTGTGGTTCTATATTTAGGCATGAACAGATATTTCTTGACTGAAGCTGTCATATTATTTATTGACTGGTGCTGTTATATTATAAAGCATAAATATTACACAAGACTCAGAAAATGTAATTTTAATTTTTTAATTTTCTTTCACATCTTTATTGGAGTATAATGCTTTACAGAAAATGTAATTTTAAAAATAGAACTATATCTAATAGCAAGAAAAATATGAGATATCTAAGAATAAATATCTCAAAAGTTGTACAAATGGAGAAAATTAGATTCTGCTATCTAGTTGCATCCAATATTGGAAGAAAATTGCACCCACATGTGAGACTGTATTCCTTTCCCCTAATCTTCATTCAGGGGTCAGTAAATGCATTTAGAGAACTGGGAGAAAAGGACAAATATCAGGTGTGAAACAGGGGTAGAAGGACCAGGCTCCCTTTTCCTTCTGTGATCAGCCAGCACACAGGAGCAGGGACATGGACAAATGTGCCATTAAATCAAGTGTGGTATTTTGACTGTTTCTCAGACTGGATATTCTAATTTCCAAACTGAAACCAGGTTTGCAACTTAAAAATGACATTGCTTGGGAAGAGCTATAAAGTCACTAAGCCTTCCCAAGGCATCACCTATGAATCAGAAGACCATCTCATTGGGTAAAATTTTAAGGACAGTCATATATAATAAAAAAAATTATATTTTTATTACATCCTACAAGCTAAGCTTGCTCAATATGAGGGTAGAGACAGATTGTTTAATATCCACCTGCTTGAGGAAACTCTTAGATGACTAGGTAAGTCTTCCTAGAAGGATGGTGTTTTGGGTGGGCCTTCAAGGAGGGACAGAACTCCAAAATATCCAGATGGTGGAGAAGAAATTGAAGAGTACTTCAGATAGAGGAAAGAGCAGGTAATGCTGCTAGTAATAGCAGCAGTAGTAGTAGTAACATTAGTAGCAGTAGAAGCACTTATAAAATAACAGTAGAAGCTACTCTTTATTGAGAACACAAATATTCTGGACACTGACTACAGATAGTAACCTCTGAACTACAGACAATAATCTGCTTCCCAGACTAAAAGGCATCAAGATGTACAAGTTTAAGTTATACCTTGTTAAGGGTGAGTTGTTCAGTGTGGCAGGAGCATGAGGTTTCATGAGGCAGCATGAATGGTGAACCTTAGAAATTAGGTTGGAAATATTTTCTGTTGAGCCTTAAGCATAGTAATGCATAAGAATGTGCATTATTCTCTAGAAAACACTGTTTTTCAGAAGTGAAGTGACAAGCTCATAAATGTGGCATAGGGAACGTGTTTGGGAAAAAAAGTGTAGAGGATTTAATGAAGCTGGAAGAGGAAGAAAGAAGCAGAATTTGCTGGGAGGTTAGTACAGAAGCAATTTTCACACCCAAATGTGCCTGAGACCAAACTGATTACAGAAGTGGTGGATAGGAAACATGGATTTTCAAAACATGTTTAATTTTTCTTTTATTTATTGATTCATTTTTTCTTTTCTTTTTCTATCGTGTGTGTGTGTGTGTGTGTGTGTGTGGCAGGAAGAATGCCTTGGTGATGTGGGTCAAGAGTAGCAGAATGAGTATAGAGAAGAGGAGGAACATGGAGGGACCAGGTTAGGGCCTTGAAGGTGGCCAGGAAAACAAGAATTTATGTTTACAAAGAGGCATTTGAGACTTGGTCCATCAATGCTGCGTCAGGGCCCAGATGACATAGGACAAAACAGAGTTAGGAGCATTTGTGTCTTTCATGCTCTCACCATCACTCACCCCATTTTAGGCCAGAGTGCCCCTCTGGCCACTGAGGTTCAAGGCCACTGGCAGCAGAGGACAGGGTAGGGGAGAACAATGGCAACTCAAGACAAAAATGCTGCTCAAACTCCAGTCTTATTGTTTTACATCAGAGAACACACTGTAAGAAAATACCACAACAAGTGACTTAAGGGCTATCTACTGAGGATGTGAGGGTAGACACAGAGATGGATTCTAAGGCCATGGATGGGGATTCAAGATAGGATTTGAGTTTCTGGACCCCAGGGAGGATGCACTGTCTTTGCAGGTTCAGAGTGTTCTGCTGGACATCTCAGACCCAGAAGCAAGTGAAGGAGGAGAAAGACAAGGTCCTCAGCAGTGTGCTGCACAGAAAACTGCACTTCTTAGCTCAGGGTCCACTTCAGCAGCAGCAGCCTCCAGAGGACTGACCGCTCCCCCCTCCGCAGCACCCGGAGCCCCCCGAGGCCTGGCTGCAGCAGTCAGGGTTGTGGTGTCTGCGGCGGTGGGACCTGCGGGGCCTGTGGCGGCTCAGGCAGCAGCCCCCAGCCCTGGAGCTTCAGCAATGCCCACAGCTGGGGCCACAGCAGGAAGAGGCTGGAGGTGGGCAGGGGTCTGGGCACTTGGGGGGACACTTGGGGGGACCTTCAGGGGTGGGACACTTTGGGAGGCACTTGGGAGGGGGTTGGCACTGCTGCTGGTTGTGCTGACAGGACGTCTTGGTGGGATTTCAGTAAATCTGAATGACAAAATAGAAACAGATCCAGAAACTTAAGATCCAGAGACATTCCATTTTTTCTTAGTTTGAAATCCTTCCCCAAAGTTGGGGAGGGATATCTAGAATATGCACAGTGACAGAAACCTCTTTGAGACAATGAATATGACTTCTCCACTTTTGTACCTGTAAGGTCATCCGCGGTTCTTGATTCTTATGTGGTTAATAAATGACTGCTGAACTAAGAAATCAAGCACTGTTTGAAATACTAGAATGGATATCTCATGTCATTTTGAAGACATGTTAAGTCCTTTGCAATTCTAACTACTTGAATCTATCTAGAAATGTTTTGCAGGAATTGGTAGAAGAGCTGTCATATCCTGATATATATATATATATATATAGAGAGAGAGAGAGAGAGAGAGAGTACATATATATGTATATATACATCTGTATAATAAATTTGTGATCTGCAGAGTCAGGGAAAGCTTCCCTTAGAGCAATGGGCTCAGCACCAGCAGCGCACTCATTGCAGTACTGTAGCTGTCCTAGGTCACTTATCACCCCCGTATCTGATCACAGGGACAACACTTCCCAGGTGGTTCCTGCTTGGTTTAGAGCAAACATTAGTCCCGACCCTCTCTCCTTGTCCACCACTTTGTCCCCCTCCTCCACAGTCCACTCTATCTCTGTCCAGAGGCACTCTCCAGCCTCACCTCCATCCTGTTCATCACCCCACCCCCTGGGTTCTAGAAAAGTACTCACCCTGGTCTGAGGCAGCCATAGACACGTCCCTGAGGAGGCCAAGCAGAGGAGGGACCCAAGGATGTGTCCCAACTGCAGGGACACAATTTACATGGGCTCCAGGGCTGGGCTCAGGTGAGCTATGCTTCTGGAAGGAGCAGGATGTGGCTGTTGAACAAGTGAAGCACGTGCAGGTTCTTCCTGACATTCCCCCTCCGCTTTGTTCTTTCCACACTGAGCTGGGGGTCCCACTCCCAGCTTAGAGTCAGGGCTTCGGGGGAGCAGTTCTATATGTGGCATTCTGTAAATCATACCCTTTCCCTCGGCTATGGCCCAAGGTTTGGGGAACCCATGGCCTCTAGATAGAGGATTCTAGTGCTGTGGCCCCCAAAATTCTTTTTCTTGAGAAGTCTTGAGTGCCCTTCTTTCCACCCTCTGTCTTGAACTTGCTCTTGTCCCTCCCTGAGAAAGAGTCTTTTGGCCACATGGGGTCTAGACCTACCTTTGCTTTGGGCTCCAGCAGCTTTTAGCAAGGTCTATTAGGTGCCGTGAAGTTCTTCTTCCCAATGAGTCCAGTCATGTTTGGTCTGGTAACCCAAGTCCAGTGGTGAACTGGACAGCCAACTAGTGTGCACCTCTTCTTAACTCTGCATTCAATGTCATAATTTTAGTAGCTTGAAATCTGACATGATGGGACTATTTACATCATTGAAATTGGCAACAATTCTCCTCTCTTTTTTCCCAGATATCCCATTGTTAAACTTTACCAACATACCACGTTCCAGGTTTCAGTCCACTCCCGATGGGGTAAACATTGCCCTTACTTTTAATTAGGTCAAGTCCATGAACCTGTGTGTGGGAATAGATTCCCTCAAACAGTGCACCAAAATCTTTTACAGAGCTGCTACTCTTAAGAATCCCTCATGTTGGATCTCAAAGGCTAACATGTTTGTAATTGTGCTTGGGTTAGCCTGTGGAGTTGGGGGTATAAAATGGTCTTACGTATGGAGGGTTGACTTTGGTTGATGTTGTGCTTTAATTCTGCCCTGTCTCATGGAATGCACAATGAGAGGCTTGGTAGCCCTGTCTATACTTCTACTGACTTGTAATATTTCTGAGAAGTCTCTCTCCCTCCCATCCTTTCCTCCCACACCATCTCTCTCTCTCCCCCCTTCTTTCTCCTTCAATATGTTTCTCTCTTTCTATGTGCACATGTGCACACACGCATACACACACTCAACATATTCACACACAGAGACATGGGCACACCTACACTGTGGTAACCAATAAGAAAACAAGTGAGTTTTCTTAACATGCAAGAAAATTAGTGTACATAAGGAATTCTTTCCATAATTAAAAAATAAAACCAAAAAAAAAAAAACAAAGCAAGAAACTGCACAGAAACAAAACCTTTCCTTCTACCCCAGATCATAGACACCTAGGATGAGAAAATTTAATGTTGGATGTTCCCACTTATGGAAAGTTCCCTGTGGTATCCAACTCTTTTCATAAGATATACTTATTTATGTACCTCCTCACAAGGCACTTCTAGAAACATCTACTATAGAAAATAGATGCCTAATGATGACAAAGCTGCTGTTGGTGTTGATGATGAATTTGATAACAAGGACGAGGAAAATGACTAAATTTCAAGCTTGCATTCCCTCCCTTCAAGAACCAGGAACTAAATGCCTTTGTGGTAAGTTTGGCTACCAACTCAGAATGCATGAGTTGGGATAGGGATGGGAAAAGAGTTTCCTGGCAAGTATCTCTCTAGGAATGTCCTCCTGTTGCCCCATCTCTCTCCACTAATACAATGTCCCAATCTCAAGGCATCCAAAGCTCACACGAGCGTCTCATGGAAACAGGGATGAAGTCATGGGCTACAGGAAACAGTTATCATAACAATCTCACCCACATCTGGGCCTTTAATCTGTGACCAACTCTGCCCCAGTCCTGTGAAAAATACTGACAAACAAATCTTAGCCCCTGCACTCAAAGAGTTCACAGTCAAATTGGAGAGAGAAGCAGAAACACCTGAGAAGTTAGATAGTAATGCTGACCATCAGCACAAAAGAAACAGTAGACGGGGCATGGCTGAAGCCAAATTCAAGAGTCTGCACCAGCGTTTCTCAGTAGGCAGCCTTTAAAAATGATGCCAGGACACCACTGATTCTGAATATCTGAGAATAGGGTTCCACATCAATATTTTTAAAAAGATACCCAGCTGGTTATAATGTACAGCCAGAGATAAAAGCTGTTGATCACTCTAGACATAGAGGAAGAGATCCTTGTTAGATGAAGAAATTCGTTAAGGCTCATGGGAGAGGCAAGGCAGCCACTGGATAGTGGAGGGTGTACAAGAACGAAAGCAATAGTTGTCACACTCTGTTCCTGTAGGAGATCAGCATGAGAGGTGTACAAAGAAGTGTTCTGGTTTTTAAGAAAAGGAACAGGTAGCAGTCTTTTTTTTTCAATTCACAAAAACATTAATGCTCAACACACTCTCAATTATATGTTAGATATAGTTTTATTTAAACCTTTGCCATTCAAATAAAGCTCTCACAATTAAGCTTCATAAACAAAATAATTAATGGGAAGGAAAAAATAATAAGAACACCCACTGTGACAACTTGCATACATGCTTGTTCCAGACGTTGCACAATACTGTCCAGTTAGAGACCCTGGGAAAGATGTAGAATCAGGAAGCAGAGTCTTCCAACAGGATGAACTCAGGGGCAACAATGAGATCTCTGATGTGACCTCAGTTGAGGTTTTCGATGGGCCCGATGAGGAAGGGAAACTGAGAAGGTAAAATGTGGGCATAGACCATAACTAACTCATAACTCAGGAATTTTTAGTAAGTTTGCCTCCTTCTATATGCAGTTGGGAGCCGTATCTCTGAGTGGAGGGGTTGAGTTCTAGTCCCAACCTTACCGCTACCTTCACTCGTGACTTTGAGTCAGTGACATCACCTCTCCACACCTCAGGTCCTTTAGTTGTGCTCTTTCCAAGCTCAAAGAATCTATCGTTTAAAGGCCTCAAATGTCAGTCAGAAAAATATACACATAACTGTCCCAATAAATTCTGAAAAAGAATTTAATAACATTCAATCTTAGATCTCAATAAAAAGATCTTAGAAAATTTAGAGTAAAAGGAGTATCAATGGGATGACGAAAACAATTTGCTGCAAATGAACAAAAGTTGTAATGCACCAATCATCATTCTAAATTAGTTTTGTCCTAAAATTCTTACAAATTAAATAACACAAAATATATGTCAGATACATATGTACATAAGTGTGTGTGTGTGTATATATATATATATATATAAAGATGTCAAAAACTATCATCATTTGCAAACAAGATGATTATAGAGTTAGAAAATTAAAAAATTGATTTGCAAGTGATTAGAACTAGTAAGAAAATTCTCTGAATTGACCACATGCTATATATTAACAAACTCTGAGTTGAATTCATGAGCAGAAATGTCCCTGTATGTAACAGCCACTAAACATGAAATATTTAGAAATCACCTGAATAAAAATTATTCAGAACCCAGATGAACAAAACTACAAAGTGACCTACAGAAGAGTTGAATTATGAAGAATCATACCATTCTCTTCAAAAGAAACAATAATCTACATAATTAATAAAACCCCAATCACAATTTGTATCTTTTCTTGGGAACATAAATGACAAAATTACTTGAGTTAGTAACTTTCAAAATCTAATGTGATCAATAAGAAAACACTAAGAGCTTAAAGATAAATCGGCATTATTTTTTAAAAAAGAAAATTCACAAAACAGAAGTCAAAGGAACAATAAATATTTAGGAAAATGGGGCATCCAATTCTTTCTACATCTTTCCTGACATCCAGACTAACTTAGGTCCCCCAGTTTGTTCACCCATAACATGAGTTACTGTAACTGCTTGTTTAATTGTCTGTCTTTCCTAGTAAACTATTGTAATAATCATATTTTTTGTTTCCTATATTTGCAATGTTTTGACATCTTTAGGGACCACTGAGGGCTGGGGAGAGACTATCCCTCCCAGAGATAGCTAATTCCACCTTTCCTATCAAACCAACCAATCCCAAGTCTATACCCCACCTCCTTTCTAACTCTCATACACCAAGCCAGTATTTCCCTTCCCCTAAACCATCCCAGGGCTAGGCACCAGGCAACTAGAGACAGCCCCTATTCCCCAAAGCGCTCTGGAATTATTCAAACTGGCCAGTCCTAAACTGTTTCTCCTGCCCTGTCTTTCCTTTCCCATGGAAAACACAGTAAAGGCTGTGACCTCTGTTTTCCCATCACTCCTGCTGCTGCCCCCAAAACCCAGCGCACCCCCATGTGGCCCTGTGAGACATGATGTACCTCCTTCTCTTTGGAAATGTAAGTGATAAACATTTCCAATTGCATCGACCCCTCCATGTTGTCACCTTTGTAAACTAAGACTCAGGCACAGGTCAACTAAAAGCTCCATGTTCACAACCAGGATCTGTCTCACGTTAAGTTCTTAGTAAACAAATATTTGTTTTTATTATTTGTGGCCTTTCTTCATAACTTCAATTGTTCCATGAAAATTGTAATATTCATGTTCAGATGAGAGGTTTTTCTTTTCATCTTCTTTGCTGCATCATTTGTCTCCTGTGTGTTTTTGCAAGAATGAATTTCAGTGCAATTTTCCACACCATTTAATGATGTCTTATGGTTTCTGTGTTTATGTCTTTTTGTTACACTTCTGCAAAGTTGGATTTTCCCGGACCAGCTTTTAGCAGGAGGTTCCTGTGGAGGCAGTAGAGGTGGGGAAGGACTTGGCGGATCGTTTTCCAGGTTCCTCTGCTCAAGGGTTCCCCCTTCTGTTGCTACAGTGAAAGACGGGTAGTCATTTCACCTGGACTCTCAGGACACGATGTGGTTCAGGGGAGGTCTCAAGCCAGCCCTGTGACCCCCACCCACTCCTCAGCTCCATATCTCCACTGGCCTCTGCCACCAGGGGACCTACCTCTGCATTCCAAGGGGCTCCACTCCCTTTGCTAAGATGCTGCTTCCTGAGATCTGCCACTCCAATCTGCCATGAGTAATTCAGTGTCCCGCAGACACCCCCAGTTTTATCTTAGTCCTGTTCATAAGTGTTCCCACTCAGGGTAGAACTCTCTCCTGGCAGTGAGTATTGGCAGGTTATTCCTGAGACTTGCCATTGCTAAGTGCCTGTGCCCTTGCTATTCTCCGTGGCCCCATCCACAGCTGCCCGTGCAGGATGTGTGAGACCCTCACCTTGGCCATACCCACACATCATTCAGAGGCTGCAGGATTTCTCTGTATCCCAGATTCACTGAAGATGTAGTGTGTATGTCTCTGTGTGTATGTATCTATGCATATGTGTCCTGTGCTCCTTTTTGCTTTGTATGACTTCCTGGAGGAAAATAGGTTAAGATTTGAAACTAAGCTTCTCTCATGTTTTACAGGAATAAAAACTGCTGCTTATATAAAATCAGTGAACAGAGCAAGATAAAATATTGCATTCATCTTATAAGCAAAGATATATAAAAGTGCAAATAGAGAAAGAACAATAATCCCTAGAGTTAACGGTGGCCATGATTGCTGGTTATTTGTATTTTCCAGTCTACATATTTTCCAGGTTTCCACAAAAACACATTTTCTTTTCATAATAAAACAAAATGAACATTTACATTTAAACACATGCACAGACACACACAGAGACACACACACAGACACACACACAGACACACACACACACACACACACACACGAGGCTTCTCTGACAGGGAAGAGGATGATTTGGAGGGAAATTCCTGCAGGAGCGAGGCCAGTCTGTCTGCCATTTCCCTCATCCAGGTGACCCTCATCCAGGTGACCCTCATCCAGGTGACCCTCATCCAGGCGACAGAAGTGAGAGGGCTCCTGGGCTGATAGCCATGTGCTTCCTCTGTCCTTAAAGTTCTTTCTAATCTTCCTGACTCTAAATCCCAATCCTCTACATAAAAATCTCTGTTTTGGGTAGCTTTTCATTGACCCTGCCTTCATCTGGAATGCACTATCCTCCCCCTGATTTCAGCACGGTCCTCCCCATTCCCTCGGCTCCTCTGTGTCCCTCTGATGGTCCCTTTCCAGTCGTCATGTGGGGTCTTTCCTCTCCCACCTCACCTGGGTCACAGTACCTGAGACTTCCTCCTGCCTGCCCAGGCCAGTGCTTTGGTCTCACTCTCTGACCATGTGTTTTCTTCCCCATCATGAGCTCCTGCTTCCTTTTTCATTTTTTTGGAACAGTTATCTGCTGAATATTTTATAGCAATGATGGAGAGAAAAGTTTTGAATTTCAATTAGTTCACAAATATATATCTAACCCTAAAAATGATCATAGAAGGCATTAATATAGATGGAAGCAAGCTAATTTTTCAACTAGCAATTCACAAAAAACACACAAATATATCTTGTGGGCAACTCACCTAGAGCTAATCTGTAAGCAAAAATTTGGCTTTTAGAAAATTGGCATTCAGAAAAAAAGGGAAAAAAAAGAAATTAGCATTGGGTGACTATATTTCTTTTAAAAAATGTGAAGGTCCATAGTGAGCTTGAGGGATTTATGATGTTTTGATTTCTCATTATAAAAGCTTTTATTTAGGTCTCTGAAATTTCCTCAGGAGCAGATAGTTTCAGCTCAAAACTAATGAAAGGGACCATAAAATATGACAGAGTCTCCCTGCTTCTTCAGGAGGTGGCCTTCTTTCTTAGGTTCCCCATCCCTAATTACCCAGAGAACTGGTTAAAAATGGGATGAAGGAGGAGAAATCACCTACAAGTTCTTCACTGTCCAGCTGAGACATGAAGAAGCTCCCCTGTGAGTGGCAGGACAGGCACAGAGCAGCTCTGGTCCTCTAGACAGAGACAGATGGTGGGGAGGCACAAAGCGGTGTGACACTGTGTCCATGGGGAGCCTGACCACAGAGCATGATATTCGGAAGTTGTGCACTGAGCTCCCACTGACAGCAACTCCACCTGGGGCAGGGGACTCTCATCTGCCAGCAGAACATTGCTACTGAGATTCAGTCAGCCTACTGGGACCAAGTCCAAGCTCGCTCTGCTCGCCACACAACAGGCCAATGATTCGGAGACCAGGTGTTGAGGCAAAGAATATGACTTTATTTGGAAATCCGGCAGACTGAGAAGATGGCGGACTAGTGTCTAGATGCCAGTTTCTTTTATAGAGAGGGCGAGGTGGTGAGGAAGTGAAGTAAAAGGGCCATCAGTCTCGCAAAACATCTCCTGGAATGGCCAGCCTCCATGAGGAGATGTGTTAGTTTCTTTTTCTTGCAGCCACTCACAGGTGGGCAGGGTTCCCTGAGGCAGGCCATTATGTATGATTATAACAACAAAAGCAACGAGAAGCAAAGGTTAAAGTCAAAGAAACAGATCCAAAGTGGAGTCCGAATTAGCTCTTCCCTGTTACCTACCACAGAGTCCAAAACTTTTCCAGATACATCCAGCCTATTGTATTGTCTCTATACATTTTTTTTTTTTTGTAAATGGATGACCACAACAAAAGCAACAATGATTGCAATTACCAAACACGAAACACACTCATACTATGTCATAATATTGACATTCAGTCCAGTAATCCTCCACTGTAACAGATCCTTTACTTTGCAGTGAAAATTGATTTGTATATTTTTTGCCTCTGAGTTCTTGTGGGATTTTTTTTTTATTCAAACAGAAAGTCACAAAAATTATAATCATCCTCATCAGTTCACTCAGTCCCATGTAATTGATTTTTTTTTCATCTTGATCTTTTCTTAGCACTTTTATGAATTCATCAGTTTTCCATTAGAGTTCTATACATTTTTTAATTAGCTCTCATTCTTTCCTTTATCTGCCAAGCTTCTTCTTCCAGGCCCCCAGCCTCTTTCTCCGCTGGTGCCTCCCCAGCCCCCCTCCTCCGGCTCACAGCCCCCCTGCGAGCTCCCACATCACCTTCACCCTGGCTCACTCCTGACTGTCCACTCGTCTGTGAGGAGTTGACACAAATGACAAGACCGTTCTGGGCATGCCCTCAGGGAATGCGGGGATTCCAGGATGAGCCCCTAGGCTCTGATAGGAGCAGGAGGGGCCCCTTACACAACCTATTCATGCCAGGTCCCTGTCGGCACTCCCTTGGCTCCTCGCTGTCTCCACTAAGGAGGCCATGGGGACAGCCGGAGCTCCTCTTGGACCAACATTGTAGTTGAGCTTCAGAAAGTCACCTGCTTCCTCAGGCCAGGGTCCCACAGTGTATTCAGGAGAGGAGATTCCCAGATCCTGGCATCAGGAGCTTTTTGCTCAGGTCCATGTTATGCTAAGAAATCAAAGGTGCCCTGGTCCCTTACTTCGCTCCCGGGGAAATGTCTATCTGCCCCGAGGCCCAGCCGCGTCTCTGCTTGCGGTCCCCACAGCTCCCAAGCTGTCCTACCCTCAGCTCCTCCCCAGTCCCTGCTCTGCTCAACCCTGCACCTGGGGCTCTAAGACTCTGCGTCCCTCTTCGGCAGCCCGTGGGAGGCTGCCAGGGCCAGGCGCCCGTACCCAGCAGCAGTGATGGGGGAAGAAGGGGACGAGGAAACGCCGAGCTCTCCACTTTTGTAGCCGTCCTCCTCCCCCCACCGGGCTCGTGGCTGTTTTGGATAATATGGATGTTCTAAAGTTAAGGAAGAGGAGGGAGTGACTACCGGGGGCAACTAGCAGTTTCGATCACAGTATGACTTTGTAGGAAAAAGTGGCTGGACCTCTGGGTATCTAGAAGCAGCGTGTCCTGGGTGTGCGGCATTGTATAGGATAGAATAACACCTGTGATCTTCACCACAGAAAGCGAGGAAACTCATACCTACGATGCCACCTCCATGGGTCCAGACATGAGGAGGTGCCAGTTTCCGGGGGTGAGGTGGAAAAATGGATTTGGCCATCACCTTGGGAGTTTCCAAAGGTGTGGCTCTGAACGGGGTGTGCACTGCATTTGGGGGATGCTGTGAGCGCTCCCTGGGTGGGGGAGGGAAACCACTGACTTGGCTTTCTCTGTAATTGAGGAAAACTATGAAAATGTCTAAAGGTGGAGCTTTAAGAAAGCTCAGTGAAGGGGCTCACCGACCTGGTGGTAGCCTTTTATTACATCTCTTTTCTTCTTTCTGCCTGAGACCCAGATATCATGGTTGGAGCCCAGCAGCCTGTGCACTGGCAGTGTTGTGGATGGAAGCCAGAGCTAAGGATGGAGAAGGAGCAAAGGAAAAGGGGCCCAGGTCCTTGAGGACATCATGGAACTACCAAGTCGCCCTGGGCTAATCCCTGCAGATGTTCAGGATGTGAAATAAATTTAATCCTCTAGTTTATTTAAGCACTGTTATTTCAGCCAAACTCAATTCAAGTCAAACTGAATTTCTAACACAGACACACAAACAAAAACAAGGTACGATACAAATACAGACATGCCAGAGCTCATACTGTATACAGAAGAGGCAGATAAATAAAGGAGCTTCTTATCACAAAAGGAGCCCAAGAAGCCCCAAGTAACACTGTGGCAGAAAATTCAGCCGCTCTCACTTAAAGAAGGAAGTTTCTGTAAATGGACCTGGGTATCCAACTCCTTTCAGACCTTCCCTGACCTCGGACTAACTTAGATACCTTGTGAAGAGCTTTTATACACCATCCTGATATATAAGTGATATAATTAATATCACTTCTTTCACTGGTCTAAAAACTTCATATTCAATATACAATGCCTACCTCATATGAGGTCTCCAGGGCATATCTGATTAATAGATAAACAGTAAAAGAAGGAAAGAGCTTTCTATTGTGATTACAGGAAGAGCATATTTAGAAAGCAAGTTACGCCAGTTAGATGTTAACTTATAATAAGTTTGTCTGTGCCACAGCTATTGATGGTGTTGCTGATGGTGATGGTGATGTTGGTGCCAGAAGTGACCTAATGTGAGTCAAGCTCTTGACTAATGGCCCCTTAGCCAAGCCCACTCTTGCCTCCATGGGTGCTGCCATCACCTGGTGGTGGTAAAGGGCATGTTCACGGAAGGTCAGAGCCTTGGCAGTTGTACCCTCTCCTCCTTTCCTTTCTTCATATACCTTAAACAAGATGTCAGTGTTTGTGTGTCTATTCTCTTAATGTTGGATATTTAGACAATAATTGATTTTTCCCTAACAATAAATATTGCTGTCGACCTACTTAATGAGTGTCCTTGTGTGCACATGCAAGTGTTTGACTAGTTAAGATACAAAATTTTTAAATTGTTGAGACAGAGAGTATGTCATTTTTTTTGTTGTAATATTTACGGAAATTTTACCTCCAGTGACCAGATGACAACTGACACTCCCACCATAGTCTATAGTAATATCTCTTTCTCAAATTCAGTTAGTATTTAATAATATAAAACTGTTGTTTTTCATATTTGCTGAATTGAAGGGCAAAAATGATATCAAACTGTTTATTTAACTTGTAGTTCTCCAAATACCTATGATGTTTGGCATCTCATTTTACACTCATTTACTGCATGAATTTCTTCTGTTGTAAAGGGCCTGCCCATCCACCTGTTCAGTCTTCTTTTTTTTTTAACATCTTTATTGGAGTATAATTGCTTTACAGTGTTGTGTCAGTTTCTGCTGTATAACAAAGTAAATCAGCTACATGCATACATATATCCCCATATCCCCTCCCTCTTACATCTCCCTCCCACCCTCCTTATCCCACCCATCTAGGTGGTTGCAAAGCACGGAGCTGATCTCTCTGTGCTATGCAGCTGCTTCCCACTAGCTATCTATTTTACATTTGGTAGAGTATATATGTCAGTATTACTCTCTCACTTCATCCCAGCTTACCCTTCCCCCTCCCCGTGTCCTCAAGTCCATTCTCTACATCTGTGTCTTTATTCCTGTCCTGCCCCTAAGTTCATCAGAACCATTTTTTTTTTAGATTCCACATATATATGTTAAAATACGGTATTTTTTTTTCTCTTTCTGACTTACTTCATGCCATATGACAGACTCTAGGTCCAACCACCTCACTACAAATATCTCAATTTCGTTTCTTTTTATGGCTGAGTAATATTCCATTGTATATATGTGCCACATCCCATCGTATATGCATACCACATTTACTTTATCCTTTTATTGGTCAAAGGACATTTAGGTTGTTTTTTGTATCTTGGCTGTTGGGAATAATGCTGCAGTGAACATGGGAGTGCAGATATCTCTTCAAGATCCTCATTTCAATTTTTTTGGATATATACCCAGAAGTGAGATTGCTGGATCATATGGTAGTTCTTATCTCCATCCAAACTTCAATGGCATTTTTACAGAAATAGAAAAACGTATGTTAGGATGGTTACTACAAAAAAAATTTAAGATAAGTTTTGGGGAGGGTGTAAAAAAGCTGGAACCCATACACACTGTCAGTGGGAGTGTAAAATGGTGTACTCACTAGGAAAAGCAGTATGGAGGATCCTGAACAGTTAAAAATAGAACTGCTATGAACATTTTTGTACAGGTTTTTATGTGCACGTGTGTTCTCATTTTCTTGGAGATAAATCCAGGAGTGGAGCTGCAGGATAACATGGTAACCGCATGGTTCACATTTGGAGGAACTACAAAACTGTCTTCCAGAATGGTTGCATGCACCATTTCATGTCCATGCCAGCAGTGTATGAGGGTTCCAATTTCTTCAAAGCCTTGTGAACCCTTGTTATTTTTGTATTTTTTTATTACAGTCATCCAAGTAGGTGTGAAGTGGAATCTCATTCTGGTTTTGATTTGCATTACTTGATAACTAATTACATTGAACATGTTTTCATGTGCCATTTATATATCTTCTGGGAGAAATGTCTGTTCAGAGCCTTTGTCCATTTTTAATTGGGTTATACGTCCTTTTTATTATTGAGTTGCTGAGGTCTTTACGTATTCTGTATATAATCTCTTGTCAGATTTATGATTTACAAGCACTTCCTCCCATTCCGTGGGCTGTCTGTTCACTTTCTTGAGAGCGTCCTTTGAAGCGTAAAAGCATTACATTTTGATGGTCCAATTTGCCTGAACCTCAGCAGTGAGCCAGGTGGCAGAAACGAGAGTGGGACAGAGGCCCCGACCCCAGTTTCACACCCCGTGACCCTCAGGCCACTCTCTGTCTCTCTTAGCCGTGGACTGAGCCAGGGGGACTGGGCTCAGACTGCCGGGCCCCTTCAGCCTAGATCACTTAAACATTTATGTAACATTTGTTTAAAGGAGCGGCTGGGGCATGAATGAAGACAAGAATGAGGCAGACACCCTCCACAAAGGCAGTTGAGTGGCAAGGAGTTACCATTGAGGCTTGTCCCTCCAGGTTCCAATTCTCATGCCAAGCATTTTAAATCAAATGGAAGGAGTTCTGTTAAATACACCTTTCTCCATCTACTTGAATTCCAAATAATTTTCAAATGCTGTTGTCATGGCATGCGGAAAAACTACAATAATTTATGTGCAGCATGGTAGATTAAACTGACTAGGCTGCCCATGGTTCAAAGTACTCAGCCCCGGGGGCCCCCAGGCCCTTCTGCTGAGCTCATGGGAGAACCCAGGGCTCACAGTCCATGATTGCTCAGGGCAATCCCATCGAGAAGCTCTATTATGCAATTGCTCTTCTATGATTACCCTTCTGGAAAATTCTTCTGGCTTAACCCTTTCTCAGACTCCACTCTTAACCAGAGCATCCTATGTGTGTGTGTTGCAGGGACGCTGAGCTATAAGAGATTTAAGGAGAATGAAAGAATGGACAATGTCCAGGACACTTCATAAGTAGGCAACAGAGACTTATTGTCGTGAGAGGGGAAGGAGGAAGGGAAGATCGGGATCCAGTATAAACCTTGGATGATCAGAACAGGACACCTCCTATGCCCTATCAACCCCATGAAGAGAGATAGGAGTGGGAGAAGCTTCATTCTAGAGCTCCACTCTTGAGATTTCTCCTACAGATTTCTCTGTGATACCCAAGGTCTGGGTCAGCAGGTGTCCCCAGAGCTTTCACAGCACCTGGTGCCCCCCGAGGGCTCACACTCACAGAAGTCAGGGCTCTGGTGCTGGCGCCGGTGGAAGAGACGGGGCCTGCGGTGGCTCAGGCAGCGGTCCCCACTCCCAGAGCAGGAAGAGACTGGAGGGCACTTTGGGGGACACTTTGGGGGACATTTAGGGACAGGGCACTTGGGAGGGGGCTGGCACCTCTGCTGGTTCTGCTGGCAGGACGTCTCCGCAGGAGGTCAATCAACCTGCAAGAGGATAATTACATGGTTTTGAAAGGTTAAATCAAGAGCCCTGCTTTCCACCTCCTTTAGCGTCAATCCATGATAAGTACATTCTAGAACACATGGAAAAGCATCGGAAGGAAATAACATAATCTTTCCTCTAGTTAAAAGTGCATAGATTTAAATGCAGATGTAGTAAACATTTTATTCTCCTTGGCAGCAGGGATTTCTCCATCCTCACAGTCCTGCATGCAGTATTCGAGTCTCTGAAGTGCCATCATCTTAACATAAAATAAGCCCCTAATCTCCATGAGGTCGACTAGGCCTTTTATAGCCCAGGGCAGCTTCCAGAGTAGCAAAGTGTTAATGACTTCTTAAGCCACAGTCTTTCCCTCTGCTTCTGAATTTTCTTCCTGCTCAGTGTGGCAGGAATCAAAGACATCATCCTCTTTCCTCAGCCTCCCTCCTTCCTCCCCACCCTCTGCCCTGCTCTTCACCTCTCAGCTGTCAACTCCTCCCCTGTCCTGCTCAGAGCCCCTCTGGCTCCACTTCCCACTCACCCTGGTCACAGGCAGGAGCAGAGAATCGTCCCTGGGGAGTCAGAGCTGATGAGATGCTGGAGCTGGGAAGTCTTGTATAGGCCCCAGGCTTGGCTCCAGGAAGGGCAGGAGGTCGCTCTTGCACAACCAGGCATGTGCTGGGTCATTCCTGACACTCCCCTGCCTCCTTGTCCCTGTGTCCCAGGAGGCCTTGGGTGCTTCCAGGACCCCCCTCTGGGGCAGGGCCTAAGGGGCTTACCAGCCACAGCCTTCCTCAGCCTGAGTCCCCGAGGAGCTGACTGCGGATCCCCAAAGAGCCAGTGCCTGGGCAAAGACTCAGGAGGTTACTTCTGAGGAAACCAGAGGTCCATAGCACAGCTTCCTTGTGGAAGAGTTTTATCCCACCTTATCCAATCCCTGAGTAAGGGCTTTGAGCCCTGCTCCACGGCCTGGCTCCTTTCTCTGGGGGATTGATTCGGGGACCACTTCCTTCCTTCCTAGAATACAGTCCTCCACACACCCCTCCCTTCCTGGTCAGCCCCTCATTCCTGATGGTCGTGTCCCTTGGTAACCCACAGGTCTCTGCCAACAGCATCACTAGAGGACCAAGGTAATTTCCTCAGTTTCCTTTGATGGTGATGATGATTGTGACTACACCCCTTCCCTTAGAAAACAAAACTTTTACACAGCAGTTCTATTATCCATAAATCGTCTCTCAAATTGAAATCGGGATATCAGGGATCAAAGTACAGCTCTGCTGTTTATGAGCTGGGTGACCTCAAAGATTTCATTTAAACAATAAAAATCCTCAACTGTAAAATGAGCAGATTTGTACCTTCCTCACTGAGTTTTTGGGGTTTAGTACATGAGAAAGCACAAGGAAGATGCTTAAACAATGTCCATTGTAAAAAATACTGTATGCCAGATCCAGACACTTTGCCTAGGTGACATGTGAGAGGCAGAGATGAAAAATATTCTGTTCCTACCATCAGAAATTTTATGTCAAAATATAGGTAGGTTAATAAAAAATATCCTGGAAGTGTATGTTACACCTTCAGGGTTCTAAGAGCAGAATTATTTCTAATCCAGAGGGTAATGGGAACCAAATGTTTCATGTAATGCTCTTACTGAATGGCAGGAGATTAAGGAATATGATATGATTTGGGATTAAATGCATTGGTCCATTAATTAATTAATTCATCACACATGTACTGAGGCCTTACTCTATGGCATAAACTTGGAATATAGCTTTGAAAAAGGGAGACAGTCCTTTCCTTAATACGCATGTTGTCTAGAGGCTGAGAATATGATCTTCAAATTTCTATCACCTAAGAGATGCCCATCTTCAATTTATTCATCTTCTAGTCTCAAATATCGTCCCCTACCCCTGATTAAGAGTGAAAAAATGGATATATAAACATAGCAATTAATCAAAAAGATACTGTTTGATCACCTACAAGGTGTTGAGTGCACATTCTGTGCAAACACTCAAGTGAATAAAGGCAAATAATGCAGCGTCGTGGCCTCCAGGCACTGACAACCCAGTGAATACTCTGAAGCCCACTGTGAAATGCCATGTGCATGCAAGGAGATGAGAATTGGGGCTGGGACCCTCCTGGTCACGATATCACAATGAGATGGTTGGGATTCCAGATCACCTGACAACAATGCCATTCCAGGTTTCCTCATCCTCACTGACAAAGATGACAGTAACCATGGAGGAAAGAATGAGAAAGGCTGTGCCTTTGTGAATGTGTGTGTGTGTGTGTGCAGCATGTGTGTGGATGTATTGAAAGGTGAGGCACAAGCACGGAAGTGTGGATGACTGTTGGATAGAAGACTGCAAAGCTGAAGGGGCCTCATAACACCAGGAAGCTAGTCTCAGGGGATAAAATGTCCCTCTGTATTTCCTTTTGTGATCCAATATGACCAGCCACTGTTGGGGATCAGTCCCATGGCCTTGGATACCAGCACATAGAATTCTAGGTATTCTTGGGTGCAAAGTCATTGTATCATCAGAGTGTGAAGACTGAATGAGGTCTTACTACTTGTTTCTTTCCCTGGATGGTCTAGCAATTGCCCATGGAATATTGATTAGATAAATGGATAAATGAATTAAAGTTATTAAAAGAATGACCTGGGAGTTATTTCAGATACTCCCCTTTAACCACCTCCCCTTTCCCAAGAAAGTCACTGATCTTCAGGTGTATCCCATCAAACGTCACCTAAAGATGCAAATGTTTTGCTGAGTCCTCAAACCTATTCTACCACAAAACCTACTCACCTCCAACACACATTCTTTGTGGCACCACGTGTCCTATCCACCAGACATGAGACAATCAGACAACACCTTTCATTCATTCCTCTCCTCTATCTTCCACAAGATAATAGGTTAATTACTTTAGCATTTCTTCCTGTAAAATGCATCTCAGCCCATTTCAACTTCTCCTACCCACTGAAAACAGATAACTCCAGTCCCAAGCCACCAGTTCACAGAGCAAACCTGGAGTTGAGGGTGTGACCTACACTCTCCTAAGAAGGGAAGTGACCTGAGCCTCTGGAGCCATTGCCCAGTGGCTAGAAACTTACTGAAATCACTTCTAACTTCTGGGTACCAGAATCTGGTGGGGCAGCTTGCAGTCTCTTGTGACTTTCCAAGGAGGGGAGACAGGAGATAAGGATGTCCAGAATAACCATGCATGCACCCTTAATGCATAAGTGTTACCTCCTGCCCCTCCTAGAACCAGAATGAACCCTGAAGTGGGTCCCCTATTTAAGGCATCCCTGGCCCTGGTCCTGTGCCCTCGTCTGTTTTGTCTTCTTAGGAACCTGTTCTTTTCTTCATCTGTCATTAATGTGAATTTTCCACAGGACCCCCGGGAGGGGCTGTGAGTAGGAGGGGTAGGCAAATAGAGAGCCCCACTGAGAGAGTGGATTTAAGAAAGACAAAAGGACAAGGAAGAAAGAAGGTCATGAGAAATGGAGACTTTGTGCAGGATGAGAACCAGCCCGGAAGAAAGTATTACATGAAGCCAGAGGATCTGGGAACAGCTGGTCTGAGTCTAGCTTTTGGAGAACAATTTACCCTAAGTTGTTCGAATTTCACATGCCATATATATATATATATATATATATATATATATATATATATATATATATATATATATATATATATATATATATATATAAAATATGGGATTTCTGAGTTAAACTCTAGAGTACTGGTTAGAAACACAGGCTCTGGAGTCTAATTATTTGGGTTTGAACACTGAGAACCAGGTACTTGTTATGAAAACTTAGGCAAGTTTGGCGCCACCTCAGTTTTCTCACCAGTGAAGTGTGGATAATAACCGTAGGTCCTTAATAGCAGTGTTGTGTAAATTGTGTGAATTAACAGTGTAAATCACTTGTTACTTGTGTAAATTGAGCTACACATCAGTTAGAAGAAGGCATGCCTATAATAAGTACAAATACTGAGAATAGTATAATTACATAGTTCTGAATTGGGTGTGAAGACAGAAACGTGGCTGGGATGTTGGTAGACTAGGGTTGAAACCTGATGTAGCACATGTTCAATGTCAAGGGTATGGAACAACCATGAAATTGCAATGTGTGTAATGTCAAATTAGCCAGGGGGGCAAAACAAGACTATTGGCCAGACGGAAGACAAAGACCCAGAAGAACTGCTCCCTTATAAATGATTTAAACTTCCCAAAGGCTGGACGCTCGCCACTCACTCGCATAGTTTGCTCGTGCGTCTTTCCACATGTACTCTGCTTTTCCAATAAACGTTTTACTTTCCTCTTTACCTTCCGCCTCCTTGTCAGCATTTTCTTGTCAAGGCAGGCAAGGACTGGGAATTTAGTCTCTAGCCGCTGACCTTTGTGGTCTAGAGGTTAGGAGTCCTGGTTTAAACCCAGGCGACCAGGGTTCAATTCCTGGTCAGTGAACTAAGGTCTCACTTCCAGCTAATGCTCAGTGCTGCTGCTTACTGCAGGCTACTGCTCACTCCTGCGTGTGTCGGGAATCACGCCTATAGTCACAGAGATCTCACCTCCTTAGCCTGCCTACTTCTCACCAGGTCAAGTGTTCATTGTCTTGACTAAATAAGTTCAGTCATCACTGTCCTTACAACAAAAAGAAATTAAGACCACGTGACCGCCTCTTAGGAGACGTCAGAAGGAGAAGCAGAGACTCAAGAGTCTCCCTGAAGGTCAGACCCAGGCAGGATGAGTGAAAGGAGATGATTCTTCCCAATTCAGCGCTCTTGAGCAAACAGCCTGGGAACAGCAAGTACCTAAAGCAGACCTAAAACACCAACCTGGATTGTGGGAGGGAATTGGAATAGAATATTTCCCCAATGACAAAAAAATTTTAAATGAACAAACTGTGGCTTTGACCTGAGGTTTCCTTTGGGGTTTCCTTTGGGGTCTCAATTCCACCCTCCAGGGTTCCAGCCTGTGGGACACTGTGACTGGTAAAGCCCCTTAGACCCTGCCCCAGAGGGGGGTCCTGGAAGCACCCAAGGCCTCCTGGGACACATGGACAAGGAGGCAGGGGAGTGTCGGGAATGACCCAGCACATGCCTGGTTGTGCAAGAGCGACCTCCTGCCCTTCCTGGAGCCAAGCTTGGGGCCTATACAAGACATCCCGGCTCCAGCATCCCATCAGCTCTGACTCCCCAGGGACGATTCTCTACTCCTGCCTGTGACCAGGGTGAGTGGGAAGTGGAGCCAGAGGGGCTCTGAGCAGGACAGGGGAGGAGTTGACAGCTGAGAGGTGAAGAGCAGGGCAGAGGGTGGGGAGGAAGGAGGGAGGCTGAGGAAAGAGGATGATGTCTTTGATTCCTGCCACACTGAGCAGGAAGAAAATTCAGAAGCAGAGGGAAAGACTGTGGCTTAAGAAGTCATTAGCACTTTGCTACTCTGGAAGATGCCCTGGGCTATAAAAGGCCTAGTCGACCTGATCGAGAATAGGGGCTTATTTTATGTTAAGACATGGCACTTCAGAGACTTGAATACTGCAGGCAGGACTGTGAGGACGGAGAAATCCCTGCTGCCAAGGAGAATAAAATGTTTACTACATCTGCATTTAAATCTATGCACTTTTAACTAGAGGAAAGACGTATGTTATTTCCTTCAGATGCTTTTCCATGTGTTCTAGAATGTACTTATCATGGATTGACGCTAAAGGAGGTGGAAAGCAGGGCTCTTGATTTAACCTTTCAAAACCATGTAATTGTCCTCTTGCAGGTTGATTGACCTCCTGCCGAGACGTCCTGCCAGCAGAACCAGCAGAGGTGCCAGCCCCCTCCCAAGTGCCCTGTCCCTAAATGTCCCCCAAAGTGTCCCCCGAAGTGCCCTCCAGTCTCTTCCTGTTGTGGTCCCAGCTCTGGGGTGGGGACTGCTGCCTGAGCCACCACAGGCGCCATCTCTTCCACCGGCACCAGCCCCAGAGCCCCAACTGCTGTGAGTGTGAGCCCTCGGGGGGCACCAGGTGCTGTGAAGGCTCTGGGGACAGCTGCTGACCTGGGCCCTGAGGACTTCCGAAGAACAAATGAACAAAGCACCAACTATTTTGCTTCCGCTCATCCCACTCCCCCTCTTGGACATCCTGACATCCTGAGACTGACAGGTCCTAAGCTAACTCAGGCATTTCTGCACATAGAACTTTCTGCCTCTCCTCCATTATCTTTGCAAAAATAAAATTTCTGTTTCCTACTCAGAAGGTGTCCTGGTCACTCCCTCAGCCCTCCCTCAGCCAGCTGTCTCTCCTTTGGGGGGCCTGGGACAAGGGAAGGGCATGGCTAAGGGGTGGGTAACTGGACAGTTTCCCAGGGCTTTGTTTTATAAGTTATGGGAAAACATCACCAGAAGTGCAGTTAAACTGACGAAAGTGTACCTATCAGAGCTTGTCCGGAGGAGAGAACTTATGTTGTTGAAAGAAATGGGGAAGCCAGTAAAAGTGAGAATGTGCTATTTGATCACAATATTTGGTCATAAATGACCTTCTAAAGAGAGTACACGGAGCTAACTGCAGAACTTAATTTTTCTGAATTGCGATTCACCCTTTTTCTTGAACCTCCCCCTAACACAGAACTCATTCTCTTTTCTAAATATGTGCTGAACAAATAATTACATGATACCAGATTGACATGGACCAAGTAATGAGTTAGTCCAGGTGCCTCCATGTCTTTGTCCAGTCTGGCACAACACCTGGTTGCTTAGTAGCATGGACTCTGGATCAAACATCCTGGGTTTAAACGTCAGCCTGCCACTTGCTGGGTGTGTGGAAGTTACCAAGTCCAAGCTCCTACTGTTTGCTGCAGGACAGGCCAATAAACTGACAGACAAGATGCGGGGGCAAAGAATAGCAACTTTATCTGGAAAGCCAGCAGATGGAGAAGATGGTCGAGCAGTGGCCCAAAGAACCATCTTACCCAAGTTAAGGTTCAGGCTTTTTTTTTTATACTGAAAGGGGAGGGGGTGTGGCTGCTTGCTGCAGACTTCTTGGTGCCGGCCAGACCCTGGAGGGGATGTGATAGTCCTTTGTTCCTGCCGCCATCCACGTAGGTCTAGTCACGATTTTCCTGGAAACCTCCAACAAGACAAATGTTATTCTCTGTTCTGCAACTATTTACCTCTATATGAAAGACCTTTCAAGGTCAAGCCTGGGAGGCAGAGCCTGGAGAAGGAACTATCATGTATATTTCAGGGCAGAGCCAGCATGAGGCGACAGAGAACAAGGGTTACAGCTAAAGGAATAGATCTTACACGGAGTCACTTTTGTTCTTTTCTGTTCCGTGAACTTCTCTGAGCCTCAGTTTCCTCATCTGTAAAATGGGGTAATAATAGTATCTTCCTTTAAGAGTTATCATGAGTTAAAAGGGTTAATAGATGTAATGTGCTTAGAGCAGTGCTTGACCCAAAATGAAGCCTGTATCAGTGTCAGCTATTGTTGCTGGTGTTAGCTGTTGCTGCTGCTGCTGTTTTGTTGTTAAAAGTGCGTCTGGGTTGCCAAATGGACTGGACCAGGGGGCTGGGTCAATGTCCTGCTTCCATGTGGACTCACTTGGCAACCGGGCCTCCCATAGCTGATGGTCACCATCCTCGCTGTCTTCCCTGCTTGCTGGGAATAGGTGAGAGGTGAAGAGAAATCGTTAGAACAGCTGCAACCCCCATGATCTAGCTAGAGTCTCTCGTCTCTCCTTTCATTCCTTTGCTTCCCTAGCTTAACCCTCCTGGTAGCAAAGGGCTCAGGACTCAGGAGAATGTGGGAAAAGGAGTTCCAGGTACCAGGAGGGAAACAAAGACAATTCTCCTTAGTGCCGGGCTGAGAAGAATCTATGTGGAGAAAATTCTAGACTCAAACTGGACAGAGATCCGGAAACAGGGTGGCTTTGCCTATGATGCAGCTCTTTGCTCCCCTCTCTCCCCACAGCCACCAGCCACATCCCCTGTTTATCTTCTGAGCTAGCGGGGTGGCCCCCTGCCTGAGGGCTTACCTCAACAAATAGATCTTCCATGTCTCAAGGGTAACCGTTTAGGTTTCTTTTTCGATCAATTTTAAAATTGTAAAAACAAATTTTGGTCAAAATAAAACGGCTGTAACTTATGGAAAAACAGAATAGATAAATCATCCCTATATATCCCATGACTCAGATAGTAACATTGATATCCCCACTCCGATCCCAGAGTGCATCTTGTATTTGCCTCCTGGCACATGTTCATACTATCCATGGGCTTTGAATAGCCTTCTTCCTCCTTACTTTCCATTATTATCAGAATTACCCTTCTTCCTTCTGATGCTGAAAGCTCAGCCTCTCTGTACACAAGTGCCGAACCAAATCTCAATCTCAGAGGCAGAGTTTTGGGTGAAGTAGAAAAGGATAGCTTTATTACTTTGCCAGGCAAAGGGGGACACTGCGGGCTCCTGCCTCAATAAACTATGTGTCCCAACCCGGGAGGATTTGGTGAGGGCTTTTATAACAATGGTTCAAGGGTGGGGTCTTTGACAAGATCAGGGTGTGAAGGGGGGGGGGGGGGCTGCACTCCCTTAATCTCCTCTCAGGTGGTAGGTCTCCTAATTTATTTATTTTTTTTTTTTTTTTTGGCTGTGTTTGGGTCTTCGTTTCTGTGCGAGGGCTTTCTCCCAGTTGCGGCAAGTGGAGGCCACTCTTCATCGCAGTGCGCGGGCCTCTCAGTATCGCGGCCTCTCTTGTTGCGGAGCACAGGCTCCAGACGCGCAGGCTCAGCAGTCGTGGCTCACGGGCCCAGCCGCTCCGCGGCATGTGGGATCTTCCGGGACCAGGGCTCGAACCCGTGTCCCCTGCATTGGCAGGCGGATTCTTAACCACTGCGCCACCAGGGAAGCCCTTTTATTTTATTTTATTTTTTTAATTTATTTATTTTTGGCTGTGTTGGGTCTTGGTTTCTGTGTGAGGGCTTTCTCCAGTTGCGGCGAGCGGGGGCCACTCTTCATTGCGGTGTGCGGGCCTCTCACTGTCGCGGCCTCTCCCGTTGCGGAGCATGGGCTCCAGACGCGCAGGCTCAGTAGTTGTGGCTCACGGGCCTAGTTGCTCCGCGGCATGTGGGGTCCTCCCAAACCAGGGCTCGAACCCGTGTCCCCTGCATGGACGGCAGGCAGACTCTCAACCACTGCACCACCAGGGATACCCCTGGTCTCCTAATCTTGATGAGCTTCTCTGCTCCCTTTAATCTTGCTTCAGGTGGTTTTTTGGCGGCTCCTCCCTTGATTAGCAACTACTTGAATCTGCCCTTTGGAACTCAGGGAAGGTCATGGAGCTGGAGTCTTGTCTACAAGAAATGGGTTGATACCGAGCAGGGCCCTGTGGGGCTCCTGGGCACAAAGCCTTTCTGTGTCTCCCATTTCTTTGATTACAGGAAATAGGCTTCATTCAGCCTCCATGACCTTCCCTGAGTTCCAATGGGCAGATTCAAGCAGTTGCTAATCAGGGAAGGGAGGGGATGTGAGACCAGGGAGAAACAAACAGTCAAGAGAAACCATAGTGCAGCCTTGGGGCAAGGTCCTGGCTCCCCATCAACGGATACACACGAAGATATCTTTGAGCTGTTTTGCAGATGCTGAAACCCCCTCCAGGTGGGAGAAGTTAAGATTCATGATGGTAGGCTGCCCACAAGCGCATAGACCCCAGACCGGTTGGAACCAGAGGTTGATGATGCTGACTCCCAGTTACCTCACCACCAACCAATCAGAAGAATGTCCACGAGCTGATCACGCCCTCTTTGAACCATTACTATAAAACTTCTCCCTACCCTCTCCAAGTGGGGATGCACAATTTTGAGGGCATTAGTCCGCTGTGGCCCCCTTTTCCTGGCAAAGGAATAAAGCTATTCTTTTCTACTTCGCCCAAAACTCTGCCTCCGAGATCTAATTTGGTGTCGGGGTACAGAGACCGGATTCGGCTTCAGGGGGACAAAAAAAAGGCCTCTGCATCCGGAGCCCCACAGGGCCCCGCTCAGTTTCACTCCCTCTCCATTATTATCCTGGAATTATCAGAGTAATTCTGAGGGTGGTTAACATGATGAAAAACATGAAAAAGTATGGCATGTGTCTTATGACACAGGAATAATTCTACCTGCAGAAAATATGTGCATAGTTAAAGGTTTATGCATCTAAAAAAAAAAAAACATGATTCACATTTTGTTTTTAGTAAATCTCTTTTCAGAGTTTTCAGTTAACAGTAGTTTAGGATACATTTTGTTACATAATAGACTTTACGAATAGATAAAGGTGTTGGATAGGATTCCCCAGAGCAGAACTTAAGAATTTCTGTGCAAATGATACTTTAAGGTAGGACTTCCAGGAGAAAGACTTCAATGCTCTGTAATTTTTGAGGCCTCTTTTATGATCCAAAATATGGTCAGTTTTAATAAATGTTCCAAAAATAAAAAAAATAAAAAAATAAAAATAAAAATAAATAAATGTTCCAAGTACACTTGAAAAAGAATATGAGTTCTGTCATTGTTGGATGTTGTGTTTAAATATGCTAAAAATATCAAATTTGTTAATCGTATTTTTCTATCTTCTATACCCTTGCTGAATTTTTGCATTTTTCCATTAATAACTGCAATTAACATGTTCATATCTACTAATTATTGTGGTTTTATCTATTTTCCATTTGATTATATAAATATTATTATTATTATATATAATCAATATTCACTTAAGAGTTATTGTTTGTTTATCTTTCTTGTTTGTTATTCTTTCCTGTATCTCTAAGCTAATATGTGGGGTCATTTTCCATATGCTTAAAAATGTCTTTTAAGTATTTTCTTCTGCCTTGGATTCTACTAATAATTATCACCATTTTCCTTTGTTATAAAAATGCCTTTACTTTGCAATAGTATTTCCAGTGTATATAAGTGCTAAATTGATTGCACTAATGGCCCACAATTCTTCACCCCTCTTTATACCCATGCCTTTTGCTGTGTGACTTTGCAGCTCCTCTTTTCAAAGGGTGGAATATATTTCTAGGATCCTTGATCTTCTGTGCAGTGGTAAGAACTGTTTTATCCAATGGAGTGTTAGCAAACATGATAAGCAGGGGCTTGGGGAAAAAGTGTCTGCTTGCCCAGTCTGCTTTGTTACCATCATGAGAACATGCCTTATCTAACATTGTAGAAGATAAGAAAGGTTGTCCCAGTCTTCCTACTTAAGTCCAACCTAGATCTGCCAGGATCCGACTCCCAGACACGTGAGCAAGTCTAGCAAACTGCCTAGTCAGTCTGGATGGGTAGCCAAGAAGTACTTGTCCTATGACACTGAGGATTGTGGTTGTTTTTTGTTTGTTTGTTTGTTTGTTTGTTCGTTTGTTATTTATTTATGGCTGTGTTGGGTGTTCGTTTCTGTGTGAGGGCTTTCTCTAGTTGCGGCAAGCGGGGGCCACTCTTCATCGCGGTGCGCGGGCCTCTCACTATCGTGGCCTCTCTTACTGCGGAGCACAGGCTCCAGACGCGCAGGCTCAGTAGTTGTGTCTCACGGGCCCAGTTGCTCCGCAGCATGTGGGATCTTCCCAGACCAGGGCTCGAACCCGTGTCCCCTGCATTGGCAGGCAGATTCTCAACCACTGTGCCACCAGGGAAGCCCAGGATTGTGGTTGTTATTCAGCATTATTTTGGCGATAGATAACTGCTCAATAAATAATTGTAAGTTCGCAGCTATTTTCTTTGGGCACTTTGAAGATGTTATTAATATTTTAATCTGACTTCCATTATTTCTGTAAAGAAGTCAGGTGTCAGTATGAATTTTTGGTCCTTTGAAGGTCTTTTTTCTCTGGCTGATTTTAAGTTTTCATTTATTTTGTTTGTCTCCATTTTAATAGGATGTTCCTAGGATTTGTTTTCTTGGCACTTGTTGTACTTGGGATTCATAATCCTGTGGCTTGGTGCCTTTTGTCACTTTGACAAAATTCTGAGGCATTATCTCTTCATATCTGCTTCTTTTTTTTCTCTCTTCTGGGTCTCCCAGTGCAATTACCCATGTATTAAAGCTTTTCACTATGGTCATATATCTCTTATGTGCTTTCCTGTATTTTCCAACTGTTTGCCTCCCCATGCTTCAATATTTTCTTCTGTCCCATTTAATAGTTGTCCAATTATCTCCTCTGTTGTGTTCAGTCTGTTATTTAACCTCTCTACTGAGTTCTTAATTTCAGTTATTTAGTTTTCAGTTCTAGTCTTTCATTTTGTTGCTTTTCTAATTTATACACAAGTTCTCCACCTTGCCTTTTAATTTCTTGAGCATACACATCATTGATATTTTCAAGTCTCTTTCTAATAACTAGATTAACTAGATTTCCTGTGCTCTATCTGCATTGTCTGTTTTTCTCTTGGTTTTTTCAGTCAAGTGTTTTGGTTTTTTTTTTTTTGGTGAGTCACCTTTATTGTATTTATTATTCTCACTTTTATTGTGTTTATTACGGGTAGGGTAGGGGGGTGTTTCCTTTCAAATGCTTTTCCTGAGCCACAAGAACTCCAGGGCCCCTGCCCGTGAGTGGGCAGCTGGCACATGTCACTCCTGCAACATTTCTGGAAAGAAGGATGAGGTGGGCAGGCAGGCCAGCTCTGCCGGCCTCGGCCCCCCTGAAAAAGAAACCCAAACCCCAGAAGCACCCCACCCCTTGGGCTCACGTAGCTGGGTGTGCATCCCAGCTACCCCACAAGCGGCCTCCTCTCCCTCCTTCCTACCCTCTTTCCTTGGGCTTCTCCATGCTCCCCTCGTGGGCACTTCAGCCCCAGCCTGCCTGCTTCCCGCGCTGCCCTGGAAGATGCTTTCATACTTGCCGGGCTTGCCTGTTGTCTACAAGACCCAGGATGCTCACCCGGTGCACTCCAGCTGATTCTGGCTGGGCACACTTCCCCCACCACTGGTCGCCTCTACCCGGTGACAGTGCACTGGCCTAGGGGGTAGAGGCGACCAGGCCCACCAGCCTCCCGCTAGCTTGAAGGGAGCAGGTCCCGGGGCCCGCAGCATGCCTTCTGGTAGCAGCTCTTGGGCCGATAGTTCCCCGTCCTCCCCGCTGCCTGCCCCAGATCCCGGGCTGCAGCAGCTCAGGTCTCCCCAGGAAGGGTGGCCGAGCCCTTTCCTTCAGGACGCCGGGTGCACGGAGGGAACCAGGCAGGCCCCTCACAAGTAAAGCTTCATGGCCTTGTGAGTCGTGGGGCAGTAGCGGGTGTGGAGCTGGGCCAGCAGTGCCCTGGACGTGGCCTTGAAGCGCGTGCCCTGGCTCTTCTTGTTCCACATGTGGACAGCGTAGGTGGCGTTGAGCAGCCGGGACAGCTCCTCGGGGCTGACGTCTTCGAAGTACTTCTTCCAGTTCTGCCAGGGGATGGGGTAGAACGCCTCGTAGGGCAGGGTGGTGACGCCGCGGCAGGCGTGGCTCTCGCCCAGGCTGCGGATGGAGCACCACTTCTTGAAGACCCGCGTGAGCAGCTGCGGGCCCTGGTGGCCCCAGATCCAGCCGTTGTAGTGGGCCACGAAGTCACGCATGCACAGCGCCACGAACTCGTGGTGGCGCTCGAAGGCCAGGAAGGCGCCGTTGAGGACATAGCGGGACTGGGTGCCCAGCGCGTTGGTCAGGTTCCCCAGGCTCTTGAGGACGATGAAGTCCGTGTCCAGGTAGATGCCTCCGAACTTCCACATGAGCGCAGTCCTGGAGGCATCGGAGAGCACGGGCAGCACGTAGGGCTCCCACCGCCGCTGCAGGGCCGCGTACCAGGCTGCCAGGGGCGTGTCCCGAAACAGCTCCTGCAGGTCCAGCGGGAGCATCTGGACGTTGGGGAAGCAGCCCAGAAGCGAGAGGCCCAGGTGCCGGGGCAGGGAGGCGTTCCCGCCGGGCAGCCCCTTCATCAGGACCACCACCCGGGACTCAGGCTGGGCCCTGGCTGCTGACTCCACTGAGCACATGAACAGGAAGTTGGGGTCCGTCCGGTCAGAAGTCTCCAGGAAGAAGATGTTGCCGGGAGGTGGGGTGCCGGAGGACAGTGTGTGGGAGACCAGGCGCGGGCAGGGTATGTCAGCAGGCAGGTTAGAGAACTGTCCTTGGCCCCTGGGCTCTCCCACAATGTGCCAGTAGACCATGACGGAGACCAAAAACTTGAACTTGAAGCCGATGATGAACAGGGTGCAGACCCGCTGCCTCGGGGCACCCCGGAGCAGCCGCAGCAGGCAGTCGGGGGGCCTGGACGTCATCTCCCCAGATGATATCAGGAGCCTCCAGCAGGAACTGGCTGGTCTGTAAGAGACAAGCACCGCATTCAGGCAGGCTGCTGGCATCCCTGACCCAAGAAAGACACTTCCTACAAACACCAGCCACAGCCGACGCCGGCTTCCAGAGCCCATGGGCCTGCCAAGTGGTCAGAGCCCCATCTCCATCCTCATCTGTAAAATGGGGGCAGCGGGCCATGGACTGAGATCTGAGCAGAGTCCCTTTCACTCTGTGACATACCTGTGAGCTCCCCAAGGGCTGGGCCAGCACCACCTACGACATGCGGCCAACATGGGCGCAGGGCAGGGTCTGGCCTCTCTGCCTGGCAAGGCCTGTCCCCTTTGAACTACCAGGCTGGCAGCCTATGATCTGAGACCCAATGCATGCACCCCTTGGTCCCATTCAGTTCCACCAGCCGGGCCTGGAGCTGGTCCAAGAGGAAGAACTGCCAGCAGCCACAGGGACTTTTAGCAGGAGGCCTGGGGCTCTGGGGGGCCTGGGTGCTGGCAGCCAAGCTCGCTCAGGAGCAGGACGGGTGGACTCTAGGCACGTGGGCATGCTGGCCGGGTCCCGAAGCCCTTGGGCAAGACATGATGGGGTCTCCTGGGCCCCTGGCTTCCCCAGCCCCTGCCTGGAGGGAAAGCGACAGGGAGGTTGTGCTATATATAGTCTGTGACTTGACTAGTACTGTTGCCCTTGGACTCTCATTCTCTCCTGATGCCCAGGCTGCTGCTGGCCAGCAGCAGGAACATTCTTGGGTGCCTTGCAGGAGGTTGGGAGGAACAAGAGAGGCTTGCAGTGGGACTGTGTGAATGCCTGGGATATGAGGGGCCCCAGGTCTGCCTGAACCAGCAGCAAGACGGTAATACTGGAGCAAGGGTTATATTCATTCATTCAGTGAATACTGACTGTCCACCACGCACATGTCAGGCAACCTTCTCAGCATTTCCCACATATTAACTCATTAAACCCTCGCGGCCGCCCTGTGGTGAGGAAACTGAGGCACGGAAGTCCGGTAACTCATGCAGACTCCTCTGGCCAGCAAGTGGCAGGGCGGGGTTTGAACCCAGGCCACCTGGCTCCAAAGTCTGTGTTCTGTCCACTGTGCCATCCTGCCTGGCAGACAGAGCTTGCAACCATGAATGTGCCTGGCACCTGGGGACTTGGTACACACTGACCTGGACAGTGCTCACTATTAAGAGAGTCCCGGCCACCATTTACTGTAACCCCAGGGGACAGCTGCATAGTTTCCCCTTTAAGGCCAGGAAGCTTGGGTGCAAAGCGGTGGGGGACTGGGTGCAGCCTGGGGGCCAAGGGGGGCTGGAGTCAACTCCTCCCAGGACAGAGGGGTCTTGTGGCCTGAGGGTGGTGCCAGGAGCCTGTGACTTGCTCCCCAAGGCTGAGGCAGGGAACCGTGACCACGTCATGGGTTGGAAACTGACCAACCTGGCCGGCCCATGGTGGCGAGGTGGGGATCCAGGCAGCCTGGCAGGCCTCTGGAGACACGCCCTGGCTCAGCAGCCAACCTCCTCTGCCAACAAGAACTCGGTCCTTCCACACCCTCTCCATGCCTGCAAATCCATCTCCAGTTCTCTGCTGCCTTCAACCAGGTTTCTCCAAAGAGTCCCCTCCACTTGTTGTTTCGGATCCTTCCCTTCCTAGGCCCCCTTGCCTGTTGTCATCTGCTTCCTGTCCCCTCCAGTCAAGTGTTTTATTCCTCATACGTTTGGTTATTTTTGAATTGATTGTAGAGATCTGTGTGAAAATTCTATAGAGGTAATTTAAGTCTCCGAATGTGGATTTTCTTTTACTTTGAGCAAGCACCTAGGCCAGGAACACTGGCAATCATGGATGATATTATTCTGACCAGGAACTGAGATCATTCAAAGCTTGGCTTCCATCTCTTTGCAGGCTGACCTATTTTGGTTCTCCTTATTCCTTTAAAGCTTGACATATTTACCAGAGCTCCTCATCCTTGACAGAACTGAGTTCCAATTCTGCCCCCGCCTCGCTTACTGCCCATGAATTTTATGAGAGATATACTCAGATTTTCAACCTCCTAGCGATGGCTTTTCAGAATAGCAAATGCATCAAAGGAAAAGCTGTGTTAAATGCTAGGCTAATTTCTCAGCTTCTCTCCTCTCTTAGAACTTGGCCCACAATCGTCACTGAATTGGCAGATTTATGACACATTCAGACAGATATTTTATTATGTATTACCTAGCTTTTGCAGTTTTTCTCAGTGGAGATTTTGGTCCAAAGTAATTTCTTGCTTCTATATCTAAAGACATTTAAAATGCCCATAGATAGTCAATATTCTTATCCAGCCACTCCCATCCCCTGCTTTAGCAAGGTAAAGCTAAAGGCATCTAAGAAAAAAACTGAAAAATAATAAAGGCAGAACAAACCAGAGATGTTCAAATTAAAAGCAGAGCCAGAGATTAGCAGTCTACACCTGCTGAAGTGACAAGACATGCACATCTAAGGACATTGTTGATTTGCCTATGTTATTGATCAGAAAGTGATAGGAATGGTTCAGAGATGGAGATGCTCATGTGACGTTGGCCAGAAGGCTTTGGGGGAAGTGGGAGATAAGATCTGAGTGATAATTAATGGAAATAATAATGACGTGATTGATAATAGTGATGATTGATTTCATTTCACCAGTGTTTTGGTAGATATATATTAGCTGCATAATATTTTTCCATTGTATTTTATTTTAATTTTGTAGAATGAAGTAATGATTTAATATGACATATGTAAAAAAAAAAACTTTGATGTCTTTATTAGGACATTATTGTTGCAATAATGATTCTGAACATTCTAGCTACATGAAGGCTATAGGAACAGCCATTTTCTTCAAAGCTTGAATATTTTGCAACCATGGCCAATATTTGAGCCTTTTCAAAATTTATACTGAGGTTTCAGGAATAGGTAGTGTGAGCTGGAAAGAAGTGAGGATAGTGGTCAATATGCCCACTGCGATGGTTTTAAAACATAGCTCAAAATTCTTTGACTCTCTTCTCATTGAGAAATGACGTCTACGTTCCCTCCTCTTGAATCTAGGCAGGCTTGTGACAGCTCTAACCCACAGAATATGGTAGTAGTGATGCTGTGTGACTTCTGAGGCTGGACCATTAAAGGTCATGCACATTCCACCTGGTCCTCTTGGGATGCTCTCTCTGGGTGGGGTGTTGGGGGGAGCCAGGTACCATGTAAGGAGTCTCAGGAACCACCCTGAGACCATCAGGCTAGAGAGGCCAGGAGGAGAGCAACCAGCTGACAGCCAGCATCAACTCCAGCCGAGTGAATGTCACTATAACACGACTATGTCTCTTTATTGCTGTTGAATTTGAAAAATGGCACTCAATAGCCAAAAAGCAATGAAAATGAGTTCCAGTCTATCTCAGATCTCTTGAAAGAAATGTACAGGTATCCAATCTGTAACCCTCTGAGGCACTTCGCATGTCCTCTTTTTTCTCAGTTTTCTCAAAGCCCAGAGCCTCTCATTTGCTGAATGCCCCATGCATTCTTTCAGGGAAAACCCTCACTTCTTGTTTCTTCAGAATTCACTGACCTTGCAGCTCACCCGTCTCTCAAGTCCATTGTTTTCAGATTGACTTGCTCTCCTTCCACCAGATCTATCTCTCTGCCTCCAAGCCCTCCATCCTCTTTGGTCTCGTTCTCCTCAGTGTCTGATCCTTCACACCAGCCTCAACAGAGACGGGGATTCTGAGGACCATCCGTTCCTCCCCCAGCACGTTACACGTGGCCTTTTGCTGAGAGTGTGCTCAGTGGCCACTCTCTACGCCTCCCCTTCTCCCACCCTCCCACCCTCAAAGCTCCCACGGGGCCTCGCCCCCATGTGAGAAAAAGCAGACCCTTTAATGTGCCAGCCCCACACCAGGATCATTCCCTGGTGATGGCAGGCCGGACCTTCAGGAGCTGAGGGAGTGGCCCACTGGGCAGTTTGTGTGGAGCAGACAATGGACAAGTAAGGGGAAGGTGGTGTGAGAAGAGGCTTTATTTCTCTATATGGTCAGACACAGGTGAGAACATTGTGGGCACAGAGCAGGGGAGCCCACGGACTCTTGGGAAATACACCTGTAGAGCCTTCTTGAGGAGAGCTCACCTTGCCCCTGTGAACATTTCAACTGCTCAGCTGAAAGGAAGATTAGGGAAAGGAAGATTAGGGTGTCCAAGAAAGGATGCATCAAGCTGAGGTTTTTCCTTGGCCCTTTGGATTCTTGTTTCCTCTAAAATTGCATGTCTGAGCATCAGTGGCCCCTAGAGCCCTGGTCACAGCCAGAGCCCCCGTACTGCAGACCCCCGTCACCATCGCAGGGGTCGGAGCTCTGGTGCCAGCATTGGCGGGACCTGCAGTGCCTGTGGTGGCCCAGGCAGCAGCCGCCCTCAGAGCTGGGGGCGCAGCCTGAAGAGGAGGCTGGAGGCAAACATTGTGCTGGGCTCTTTGGGGGGCACTCGGGTGAGGGGCACTTGCGGGGGGCACTGGCACTGCTGCTGGTTCTGCTGGCAGGACATCTCGGCAGGAGGTCAGTGAGCCCGGGCAAAACAAAAGCACCTTGTCAGCTGGGAATCCACAGTTCAGTGTCTCCTCGTTTTTTGGTTTCCTGATCCCTCACTTGGAAGACCAGCTGCTTCCTAAGCCAAGGCTGAAGGAGGGAGAGGGAAACTGATGAGGGGTTACTCTGATGATGCAAGATGCCTCCTATGTTGCTCTCCACCCAGGGCCCCATGCTGCCCATCTAACTGGGCATTCAGGTTTTTGTGTCTCAAAGGAAATACACAAGGTATGTATCCATTTGAGGAAGGTATTCTGAAAAATGAATGTCACAGGAAACATGTGTGAACATGAATAGAAAGAGCATGGGAAGGATCATGAGTTCCTGTGGCCTTTGCTGTTCCCAGAATTCTTGTCATGCCCCAAAGGGACTCCTTCCTGGCCCTTACTTCCCTTCCTGGCTACCCTCTCTGCAGCCATACTACTGGGATTTCATTCCAGACCCCTCTGTTTTTCTCTCCTCTGCTATGATCTCAGGGTTCCTTTCCAGCATCTCAGCTAGAGTTCCATCCCCTGCTGGACACTCACCAGATGCAGAGGAGGCAGGAGAAGGCTGTTCCTGAGGAGGCTGTGGATGGGGACCCCAGGGCAGGAGTCTTTTATCCTGTGCTGGGTGTGTGATGCATGACTTGAGCACGCTGCTGATTTCACAACCAGGGGGAGCGTGACAGTCTGGCACACTCCCTGGATGAGACCTCAAGCATTTTTCTTGGGCACTTGCATAAAGTCCAACTAAGGAGGTTCAACCAGGAAGCATGACGACTGTCCACACACCTCCCCCTGGGGCCTGTTGGGAGCCTGGCACTCTACCTTCCTTCCTTCGTTGTTTTAGCCCACCTGCCTCGGTTCAGATTCTGACTCACATTCTTTCCTGGGAACAGGTACAACTATGGAAGAATTCTGTTCTTGCATTCATGAGTCTACCAAGACAGACACACAAACAGACAAATGAATCAATCATAGAACAAAGTCCAAGTGATGAATATAATTAAATGTGGACCATGTTTCCAGACTGCCCCAGTGATTATGACCTTCAGACGTAAACCACTACTGCCCCCTGAACTCCTTGCAATGAGATACGGGCAAGGGATGAGGACTGGTGCTGGCACCCTGTCTAGGGGAAGTGAGCCCCTCAGATGACCTCGTGGCACCCAGGGAGCAGCATGCATTTTCACGCATGGGAGCAGAACCAAGTTAGGTGTTGATGGACAAATAAATAAATTGACCTGAGCTGAAAAGACATTTTTTAGCGCAGTCATCTAAACTCAAAACTATTTGTACATTCGAATCTATTATACTATCTAACTATAGTCAAAAATATATAATTAAGACTACAAACTTTAATAATCCATATATAATTTAAACAATTTTTGCTATGGTAATAATATTATATCATGGGCCTATATTTTCTTACTGAGAAAAATGTTCATGGGCTATTTTTAACTGGTAAAAAGCAGGTGATAAAGCAGTGCACACAGTTAGTTGATATTTTGAAGGAAGTCTCTTTTTGTAGAGGAAAGGTATCTTATTCTTTCATGACCATGAAAACCTCTAGGACTGGCTTCCTGCCTTTAGATAATTTTATTTTTCTCACTTCACTCTAACGCTCACCCACACTAAAGCATAGGGAACCTACACAGTATTTCAAGACCCTATGGAGGAAGGACTTGCCATGAAGTGGACCTTGGGAGTGTTGGCTCAGGATGGAGGTGTTGGGGACAGTGGGGAAGGAATCATGGCCTCACTGACATTCTCCTGTTTCCAGAATGATGTTCCTGACAGCCCTGAGGCCATGCTTTCAGTCCCAGCCTCCTTTCAGTTTGGCAGCCATTCCCCTCACATCATTGAGAGTCCCACAACTAGATAGTGGATTGCCAAGGGAAAATATAAGTGATGAAAAAAGACATTATTTTTTCACTTGGACTCCATGGTGAGGATGCAGAGGGAGAAAATAACAAGAAACATTTATTTTCATCAGCTTTGCCAGATGGGGAAAACCTTCTGTAATGCCACAAAACTAGGGTTGCTCTCCCTCCTGGTGTACCGGGGAAGTCTTAGTTTACAACTCATGTCCCAGTGTAATTATGCAGTCGTGTCCTACTTTGGATGATAATACAGAGAGAAGAGATCAGCCTAACGGAAGTGATGTTAACATCACTCTTGGGGATCCTCTGAAGGTCCAGCCTGACCTTGGGGTGTGACTGGGAGGGGAATATCACCCACTCTCTTTTATCCCACAGACCTGATCCTCCTATTGCCAGACCTCGTTCCTCCTGAATTTCTTCTCATTCAGTCATTAATTCCCAGGTTTCTACATTCAACAAACTTTAAGTGAGTTTCAGCTGTGGGTTGGGCACTGGGCACAGTGCTGGGGGTATAGCTATGAAGGAGACACAGCCTGCCCTCACAGGTCTGCCAGTCTAGCAGAAAGGGGAAACACAGTGATGACTTACAACTGTGCTGTACATTAAAGAGAGATTGCAGGTGCTGTGGAGGGGTGTAAGGATAAGGCCTAAACCAGTCTGGGGTTCAGGTCTCTGCAAAATGTGAATAGTTTTCCCCTTTGACTTGTGGGTCAACAGAAGCAAGTACAAAAGCTATTTTTGGTCCAAATGGGTACAATCTCGAGTTATTAGCCAACAACTGCTGAAGGGTAATATTAATTTCAATGGTTGGGTACGTTCCAAAGTTTCTGGGTGGCTCTCAGTGGGGAGATTTCTCCATCCTCCCTAAAATGCAAGTGGACTTCTGTCTGGCTTCCTTCAGGCCACATCCCTGGTTCCATGTCTTATAGGCCCTTGCTTTAGTCCTGGAGTTGCTGCTCTATGATTTTTTAGCCACCTCAGGGAGGAAACCCTTCTTCAGAGCCTCTTACATTTCTTACAGAGCAGCTGCTCCACAGGCCTGCAGACCAAGCAGATGTCCTTGATGATGGAAGAAGATGCTGTGAGGCCATGAGGTCTGCTTCGTGAGAGCCAGTGCTGGGAGCAGCCCATCCTCAAGAGCCTGGCACCCTGCAGTGTGGAGCTCTCAGAGGCAACACAATTTATTTCTGATGTATCTTCCTTAAAATGCACTCTGGGGAGTTAAATCTCAATTCATCAATATATAATTCATCATCTTACATAAGATATGAAGCAAAGACCAAGCTCTCCCTTGCCTCAGGGATGGGACCAGGAGAGGACAGGATTGTGGGAAAGCACCTTCCACGACAAGTGGCTCAGCTTCTTTTAGGGAAAAGGGGGCAAGGGAGTGTAAAAATACTACCCTGTCTTCTCATGTGAGGATATTATTTCCTGGCTTCTCAGCCACATACCAATTTTCCTCTTAGATGGTGTCTAGCATTTATGGGATGTAAAATACCTCCTCATATGGAACTACTGAAAACATTCCATATGGATTAAGGCTCTAACATGACGTTGGTTTGTGATTTTTCTTAGTATTATATATTTTTTTCTTTTTTTGGTTTTACTTTTAAATTTTTTTTAATTTAATTTTTATTTTATATTGGAGTATAGTCTATTTTCAATGCTGTGTTAGTTTTAGGTGTACAGCAAAGTGATCCAGTTATACATACACATATGTCCATCCTTTTTCATATTCTTTTCCCATATAGGTCATTACAGAATATTCAAGCTCCAACCCTAAAACCAAATCATCTAAATATCCTTAACTTCTAAACAGAGCCCTGGAAGATTTCCAGATCTCCTCTATGTATATTAAGAAACTATAGAAGAAGCCCTCCTATTAGCACCATCATATGAAAGTAGAAAGCCAGGAATTTTATGAAAAATGTCAGAACAGAGGATGATTTTCCTAGCAGACTATAGTGGGGAGGGTGGACATTGAGGATGTGAGCTGGACCAGAACAGGACAAGCTGGGTGGACTGTGTGGTGATGAGAGATGTCAGACTGGCCTCTATGGGGGTTTCCCTGGTGGCACAGTGGTTGAGAATCTGCCTGCTAATGCAAAGGACACGGGTTCGAGCCCTGGTCTGGGAAGATCCCACATGCCGCGGAGCAACTAGGCCCGTGAGCCACAATTACTGAGCCTGCGCGTCTGGTGCCTGTGCTCCGCAACAAGAGAGGCCGCGATAGTGAGAGGCCTGCGCACCGCGATGAAGAGTGGCCCCCGCTTGCCGCAGCTAGAGAAAGCCCTCTCACAGAAACGAAGACCCAACACAGCCAAAATTAAATTAATTAATTAATTAATTTTTAAAAAAAAAGAAATGTCTCTATGGCCATATGACACATCCCCTTGGAGATTCCAAGAAATTACGTGGAGACACTTTGTGACTGTTTAGATGGTCATTTCCATCTACCATGATTTGGGCAAACGCATGTATTGCAATCTCATCTTGTACTCACAGGCTGAAAAAAACAGCTTATATTTAGGTTGCACATGACATGAGATACTCATAATTTGTAAAATTATGCCTTTTTTTGGTAAATGTAAAAAAAAAAAAAATCCAGACAGACCAGCAGTTCTAAGAAGAATCTTGAAATAAATTGAGACACTATTGCATTCACATCAGACTAAAGGAAAAATAAAAACATATTATCATCTCAGTAGATGAAGAAAAAACATTTGAAAAAATTCTATATCAATTTATGATAAAATTCTCAGAAGACAAGGAATAGCAGGGAATATCCTTGACCATATAAAGAGCATCTACAAAAAAAAAAAATCCACAATAATATCATACTTGATAGAGAGAATGAGTGCTTTCATTCCAAGATCAGGAGCAAGGCAAGGATAGATCTATGGAAAAGAACACAGGGTCCGAAAATAGACCCAGAATACAGGATTAATTTATTTTATTTTATTTTTTCTGAGGCAATATCCATTTATTAAGGAGACTGTCATGTGCACAAGTAAGCATTCAGCTAGAGTGGCTATATATTTTTATCTGTTTTTTAAATTTAAGTTTTTAAGTTTTATTTAAAAAAAATTTTATTGGAGTATAGTTGATTTATAATGTTGTATTAGTTTCAGGTGTACAACAAAGTGAATTAGTTATACATATACATATATCCACTCTTTTTTAGATTCTTTTCCCATATAGGCCATTACAGAGTATTGAGTAGAGTTCCTGTGCTATACAGTAGGTCCTTATTAGTTCTCTATTTTGTATATAGTAGTGTGTATATGTCCATCCCAATCTCCCAATTTATCCCTCCCCCCGCCTCACCCCCTGGTAACCGTAAGTTTCTTTCTGCATCTGTCACTCTATTTACAAAGGCAATTGAATGGAGGAAGGACAGTCATTTCAACAAATGACACTGAAACACTTGGACATCTCTATGTAAAAAAAATGAATTATACCTCATGCTATATACAAAAGTTAACTCAACATGGATATTAGACCAAAATGTTAAACATAAAGCTATAAAACTTCTAGAGTAAAACATAAGAGACGACCTCTGTAACTTTGGATTATGCAAAATTTTTTTAGATATGACCAAAAAGGAGCAATTAAAAAAAGAAAGACTTGATAAATTGGACTTCATCAAAATTAAAAACTTCTGCTTCTCAAAAAGACACTGTTAAGAAAATGCAAAGAAAATTCAGAGACTTGGGGAAAATATTTGCAAAAAGCATATTTTATGAACTTAGGTTCAGAATATATTAAAAAGTACTAAAAAAAATTAAAAATAAGAAAACAGACAACCTGATTTAAAACTGGGCAAAAGGTTTGAACAGACATTTCAACAAAGAAAATATATGGATGGCAAATAAGTGCATGAAAAGACACTGAACATCATCAGTCATTAGGAAAACGCAAGTTAAACCAAAATGAGGTACCACCGTACACACATTAGAATGGTTAAAATAAAAAATAATAATAACTGACAATCCCAAGTACTATGAAGGATGTGGAGCAATTAGAACTCTTAGTCATTGCTGGTGAAAACACAAAATCATACAACTGATTTGGAAAACAGTTTGCCAGTTTCTCATAAAAAGAAACGTGCACTCACCATTTGCCCCAGAAGCCCTATTCTTAGGTATTTGGTTTTTTTCCTCAACACCCCTAGGTTCTCTGTGACTTTGCTACAGCCCAGACTGCTCTGTGAGTCTCTCTCCCCTCTGCTCCTCCAGCCAACACTACTTTGCATACGGAATAATATCCTAATTCTAGACCAGGAAAAATAGCAACTCCAACTCCTCCAAAGGTGCCTGTAGGAAAACTTTATATTGGTTCAAGAAGAGGAGGGGTGCTGGTTTTGACCCTACACCAATGAAAGGCATTACTGTCCCCTAAGGTGGTGTGGGAAATGCTCTGACTCCAGCCCAGACCCTGTGGGGAGGTGACCACCACCATCAGAATGTGAAAGAGTATTCCAGGATCCCCAGCTAAGAGACAGGGATTGGGGAGCTGAGGAATCCAAAAACTAGCAGAAAAGTTGTTGAGAGACCAGGGAATGGAAAGGAAGGCCTCAGAGATGACTATTAATTCAATTTCTTCACTAAAGATATGAGCGGCAGTTAAATGGTGAGAGTTAAAACTGGAGTGGTCTAGATGCAGAGGAATGGGGTGAGGGCTCAGTGTCTGACCTGAGAAAATCGGAAACAGAGAAAACTGGAAGTGAGAGATGGTGCTGGTTTTAATAATGAAAATAATCATAAGAGCAAATATTCACTTAGTACCAACTATGAGCTGGGCATGGTTCTAACTGTTTGGTATACAGTTCCTTAGTTACTTCTCCTGATAACCTTTGGAGGTCGGGTCTCTCTTATCTCATGTTATAGGTATGGACACATAACTGTTGCATGTTTTCTTAACTTGCCAAGGTCACACAGCGCGGACCATCAATGCAACCACCACATTATCCTGATTTGCTTCAAAGCAAGTAATAGAATTCTTTCTGAATTACTTTTTTCCAGCCCAGTTCAATGTGTTCAACATTGCTTTTTTAACTCTATACCGCTAAGATCCCAAACCGCATAAGTCATAGCTGCAACAGCACCCATTTGGGTAAGGAAGATGCTGTCCTGGTTTTAGAAGAAAGTCCAGCCATCAGTTGACCACATCTCCTCACCTCCCCACTGAAACCACCACTTTACGTGTGAACCAAGAGTGACATTTTCATTGACTGCAAATTGTGAAATAATGGAAAATTAGGAATGATCAACCAGACCTGAGCCAGGATGTTCCTTAAATAAAACTAAAAAACCAATAAGACATCATAGAATTCCACTTCTAGGTATATACCCAAAGAATTGAAAGCAGGGACTCAGATACTTGTACACCCTAGTTCATAGCAGCACTTTGCACAATAGCAAAAAGGTAGAATCAACCCCAGTGTCCATCAACATAAAAATGGATAAACAAAATGTAGTATACAAGTACAATGGAATATTATTTGACCTTAAAAAGGAATGAAATTCTGACACTTGCTACAACATGGATGAACCTTTAAAACATTATACTAGGGCTTCCCTGGTGGCGCAGTGGTTGAGAGTCTGCCTGCCAATGCAGGGGACACGGGTTCGAGCCCTGGTCTGGGAAGATCCCACATGCCGCGGAGCAACTAAGCCCGTGAGCCACAGCTACTGAGCCTGCGCGTCTGGAGCCTGTGCTCCGCAACAAGAGAGGCCGCGACAGTGAGAGGCCCGCGCACTGCGATGAAGAGTGGCCCCCGCTTGCCACAACTGGAGAAAGCCCTCGCACAGAAACGAAGACCCAACACAGCCATAAATAAATAAATAAATAAATAAATAAAATTTAAAAAAAAAAAAAACATTATACTAAGTTAAATAAGCCAAACACAAAAGGACAAATATTGTATGATTCCACTTATATGAGGTACGTAGAGCAGTCCAATTCAGAGAGACAGAAAGTAGAATAGAGGTTACCAGGGGCTACGAGCAAAAGGAATAGGGAGTTATTGCCTAAAGGATACAGAATTTCTGTTAAGGATGATGAAGAAGCCTGGAAATGAATAGTGGAGATGGTTGCAAAACATTGTGAATGTACTTCATGCCACTGAATGGTGCATCTAAAAATGGTTAAAGGAGTAAATTCTATGTTACATACACTTTACCACAATAATAATGATAATAATAAAGACATAACAGTGCCTGAGCTAAAGCCAAACAGGCACAGTAAGTACCATGTTATAGTTCAGAGAATTAAAAGGTCCTTAAAACCCTTGGGAAATGGCAAACTAGAAACCAGCTTCCCCTCCAGCATGCATGGATCCAGGTCCTTAGACTTTAGGAAAAAAAAGTTACCAAAAATGGTCCACAGGATGGAGCCGATGTCTGACTTGCTTTGAAATATACAGCCCAGCTCTCCTGGCTGAGATAGGATTGTTTGAGGATGTGGATGCAGGTGTGGAACTCACACTATAGCAGGCTCTGGATTCACAGCATGGATAGACTATTTGTTATCCCAAATCACAAAAAATTCTTAGGCCGTACTCAGCCAGGAAGCGCAAAGAATGTTGAGTCATGGTTCAGGTAACACACACACACATAAACACACACACACACTACACAACACACACATATACACACACACTCTGACGTGTTCCAGGATGGAAAAACTTGGCCTCAAGGTAAGATTTGTTTCCAGTTGTTTGAGAGCCCTGGTGTTTAATAGACACCAATGCAGGTTTGATAAACTCGGGGAAGACCTCAGTCTGGGCAAAACCTCAGGTTTGCTGTGGTAGATGTGATGGAGGCCTGTGGCCCTGTGAAGCAATGAGGTCTCGTTAATACGACACCAACTGTCCTTCCTCCACTGGGCCCTCGCCATACCAGGCTGCTCAGTGCTTTCTCCTCCTTCAGCATCTTGGAGCCCAACCCTGCTGATGCAGGGTGCAATGACCTGACTTGGGGTGAAAAGAGGAAGAGGAAGACAGATTCTCCCCACCTCAGGGGAAGTCTGTGGCCCTGAGCAGAGAAGTCAGTGCCCATCAGAAAAAGGCTGGGGTTACACCCTCCCTCCCACCTCCCCTGCCACCCTGTGACTTGGCAGTGAAATAACATCACCAGCCCCGCGCAGGTAACAGTACACCCTGCATTCATTCCTCTTTCAGCCTGAGCACCGCTGATGAAGGCACTCCCAAATGCTCACTACAGGAAAGGGCCTGTGTCTGTGCAAAAGACTTTGTCCCAGGGGTAGAAAGGAGCTGGTTCCACACAGAGGTAGGGAGTAAGACCTCCTCCCCCTTGCTGTGCAGACTTTGACACTTGGGGTAACTGCTCACAGAGGCTTGTGCAAAGTTAGAACACTTGAAACATTGCATTTTACTTGGTTGGTTCCACATTTGCCCATCATGACCATGAGATCCTAGAATTGAGTTCTCGTGGTATTGCCAGTGTTTTGCAAGTGTTTGGTGCATATTCATGCACTGAGCAAGTCAGAGAGGAATAGTAGGTCTGAGGAAATTTAAGAGACAGAGTCAGGACTTCCCAAGGAATCTCTTAACCCTTGCCCAAGAAGATGCTGGAGCCTGGGTGTGAGGAGGATGTCATGGGCTGTGTCTCACACAGCAAGTCACCAGGCCCATAAAAAATAAAATAAGTTAAATAAAAGGGACCCCCCCAGTTTCTGTTGTCCCTGTACATGATTCTGACCTCTCTGCCCTACAACTTTGACCTTATTACTCTCTAAGAGCCTTTGTTCCCCTCCTGACCTCAGGTTCTATTACAAGGAATCCTCGTTTAATTTGTCACTGAAAGACTTCTTTAATTTCCTCACTGCTTGCTAGTTCCTGGGTCTTTTCATTGGGTACCAAGGCAGAGGGAGAGGGTGCAGGACAGAACGGAGAACAGGCAGTGGGATGGAGGAGAGCCGAGAGGTGTCTGGCACACAGCTCAGTGACTGAGCCGTTTGGGACCGAAATGGCAACCGGAGGTTGAGAGGTTAGGGAAAGGGAGCAATCAAGGGTGACCCTCGGGCCTCGGGTTTGTGCCAGAGTGGACTGTGGTGTTATTTCATCCCTGAGCTGAAGGATGCAGGACGAGATGTTTGTTCAGGGTGACACTAACAATTGCAACCTTAGACAGGTTAACCTTAAAGTTTATGAGATTTTCAAACGTATAGAATGTTACAGTCACTGTAGAGGTAAGGAAACAGAATTTCTAAGAACGTTAGGATCAAATATACCCAGATCTTATTCCCAATTCTGCTGTTGTTTAAGTGTGAGCCTGGACAAGTTGTTTAACTTCTCTGAGCTTCTAGTTCTTTATCTCTAAATGGAAGATACTTTTAGCACCTCCCTCACAGTGAGTGAGGGCTGTGAAAAACAATGAGATAAACGTTTCAAAAAGCAGAGTGTCTAACACGTAGAAAGTGTTTAGTAAGTGGTAGTTATCATTATCATCATCATCATCATCATTATTCTTGCTGTTGATAAAACATCAGCAATTGGTCAGTAAATGGAATTCAGTTCTCATCTTCTCCCACCATGCCAGCTCTTCCTCCTGATTTCCAAAGTTCTGTTATTGACACCAAGTCTCAGTTACCAGTCCTGGAAACCCCAAAGATTTTTGGGGTTTCCCATCCCTCACATCTAGCCAACCCCCAAGCCCTAGGGAATCAGGGATTCACCCTCTAGGAGGGTTCACACATCTGCTCCCTCCTCCTCAACCCCAGGGCCAGTAGCCTCACTCAGGCCCTTCTCGTGTCTTGCCAGGCAATGGCCATAACCCATCTCTCTCCCTCTTCTCTGCTTTCCCGTTGGCCTAAAGGCAGAGAAGACTTCCAGTAGCTCAGGTCAGATCTCTCATCAAAACCTCCAATGAGATTCCATAAAATGGAAACAGGTTCATCATGTTCCAAGCAGAGAAATGGGGCCGGTGCAGAGAGCATGGAGAGGAATGGGAAGGGCAGGACAGGAGAGCAGGGCTGACAAGGCACTGATCGCAGAGGTCCTGGAGGCCAAGGTCAGGAGCTTGGGTTTTATTCCAAATACTATGGAGTATTTTAAAGCAGTCTAACCTCACCTATGCTTTTCTTTATTGTTTAATAATTGGCTTCCATGGGAAGCCAAGGGGTGGGGACAAGAATGGAAGCATGAGGGCATTAGAAGGTTACCACAGTACAGCTTAAAGGAGATGCTTATGACCGAATGGGGCAGTGGAAAGTGGAGATGGAGAAACACAAGCAAATTCAGGAACTATTTAAGAAGTGGATTGGACGGGACTTGTTGGTGGATTGGGTTTGGAGGGGAGGGCATCTAGGGGGCGAGAACAGTGGAGGCTGGATCCTCTCCTTCCTCTGAGTTCTAAATGGCAAGTGCTCTGGAGGCCTGGCAGTCTTCCTACTGGAGGTCCTCACTTCTGCAGCAACTACCCCAAAGGTGATTCAAAGCCAAGTTCTGTGCTGACTACATCTTCTATTGTCTGGGAAGTTGCGGGGTGGTAGGGAGGGAGAGACGAGTCACTCTGCCTATGTAAGAGCAGCCTGTGTCAGTCCCAGGGAGGAAATCAGCTTGAACCTTCCAAAGGATGTTTGCCTCCTATATAATAAGGCCAAGGTCCTCAGTGCTCCATCCAAGGCCCAGCCCTTCTGGCCTTACCTAACACTTTAGCCCCATTTCTGGCCGCTCCCTCACCTGTGCTCAGGTTACCTAGGAATATCTGTGCTTCTTAGAAGCCATCCCACGGTTTGTGCCTGGCTTGTGCTACACACTGCTTAGTCTGGAGTGTCCCTTGGCCTGGGGAAATTTTGCCCATCCTGCTGGACCCAACCCAGAGGTCAATTCCTTCATGAACTCATTATTTTCTGACCCTCTACATATCCCCAGTCCCCTGTCCAGTCAGAATCAGCAGTCCCACTATAGCACCTGTGATTGTTTGCTCATCTATCTGTCTCCTCTGCTAGACAGTGAGCCCTAAGACCTCTGTTCACCTCCCCCAACTTATATTTCTGTAATGCCCACCCCAGCCCTGCCCACTCCTTACACCAGCTTGCACTTAGGATGATGAGCTGCTTGTTCTAACAGGACCAGAGCAGCATGGACCAGGTTGGGGACCAGCAGCAGGCTGGCTGGAGCCCTGTGTGTTGATTGCTAGGCATCTATGCTTTGAGACCCCAGAAATCTCTGTACCAGATATGCCCCCAGAGTCACCCAAAAGGACTCGCATCGGCCCCAAAGCACAGGGTGGGGTCTGTTCAGAGGCACGTAGTACCAGGAAAAGGCAGACTGGGTCAAAGACAGCAATCAGGGCGGTGGCTAAAAACAGGGAAAGGGAATCAGCCACAAGGGCAGCTCCACCCACATGAGCTGGCTGCAAGAGTGACCAGAGCCACCTAGTGGCTACCTGCAGTGAGTGTTCCTCAGCCCCTCCCCAGAGACATCTTCCAAATCGGTGGGGAGCTGCCCCAGCTGACCACACAATTTGCAGCCCCAGGGGGCAAAAGTTATCCTAACAGAGTTTAAAAAATGAAACAACAAACAGAGTAAAATTGTTTAGGGTGTTTATTCAACCGCATTAATATTATTACATATTATTAGAGCTACGTAATTACCAAATAGCACAAATGCAGAAAGTCCTATCATATTAAGGAATAAAAATTATTCCCAATTTTGAAAAATTGAGAAAGGGCAAAAGCAATTCATGAGAGAACTGTAAATGGCCAATAAACACAAAAATATGTTCAACCTCCTTAATAAACAAACAAAAAATGTTCTACCTGTCTTTCTGTAATCACCAGATTCTGGGCACTTGAGGTTGTGAGGAATGGGCATACACGTGGCAGTGATATGGCCAATTTAACCGTGTGTCCCCAAAACTTAAAAAGTCATTGAATTTAACAGAATAGTAACTATTTCTAGAAAAATGCCCCCATTTAAATCAACAGACTTTGACTGTGTGTGTCATTCTTTAGAGGAGCAATAAAATAGAACTTGCTTCAATGTCCAACAATAGAGGAAAGTTAACGAAAATATTGTGAATCCATAAAATGAATGAACTATTGCTCTGCCATGTAAACCACTTTTAAAGATGGGCACATTCTCATAATGCAATGTGAAAAAGCAGAATATATGGTATGCAGGTGTTGTCAAATTTGTATTCACATGTTTCTGTGAATTTTTCACATTTCCAGAGTTTTCAAAAGTTTAGCAAATGTGCATTACTTTAATTATAATAAAATCACTTTTTTTAAAAAGAGAGTAATTAGGCAGGGTGAAATTCTTAATAATTAAGGGTCCTGATGCTGATGGGCCCAGGGGGAGGGCTACGGCATCAGCGCTGGAAAAGTCATCCCCCTCGTTTTATCAATGAAGAAACAAGATATCACTGCTCCTCCCTGGTCATCCCGAGTCGGTGACCGCCTCCCTGACCACTGCTGCACGGGGAAAGCTCCTTAACCAGAAGGAAAGAGAAAGGGGACTGTCCCCAGGTGAGCAGCCTCCCCTAGGTTCTGCCATGAGCCCTGGGAGGAGGACCCGAGTCCGGCAACTCGCCCCAAACATTTGGCAGCTGCCCAGATTGACCTACTCCACTCCAGCAAATTAAGGCTGTGGCGCTGGCCCTAATCTCAAAGTTGACTTTTCCCGCCCCACTTGCGGTGCTGCTTCTCACTGCTCTCTACTGACATTTTATCACTTTTGTCGTTGTTTACAAAATAAGTAATTTAATGCCATTGTATGCATGTGCACTACCTTTGACATCGAAATGCTCTGCCATTGAAACCTTATTTCAAATAAACAAACAAAAACCCATAGTTATGGGGATGCTTCCTTGGATCTTTTCTAGGCAGAGAAGGGATGCTGGGAGAGCCACCTCATTTTTTTTGGCTCTATTCTGAGCCTCCATCAGGCCCCTTTCTACAAAAACCTTCTGTCTCTCGGTGCCTTAAGAAGCAGAACAAAGCAGGGGAGAAGCTTCCGTGGGCTTTGAACGTTCACCTTAGAAGACTGCTGCTGGCATCTCCCGCCCGGCACTACCTCTGTTCCTCTCGCTTCCCCAGGTCTCCAGGGCTGCGGGGTGGGGGCAGGGGAGAGCCCTTTGGCGATCAACAATACAGTAGGATTTTTACTCTGTCATACTTGCACACTCACCCCGTTAGGGAAGTTATAGGCCCTATTGTCTTTCTAGTTGTCAATATAACTTAAAATTAAATTGAATTAGAAAGAAAAAGTAATAATAAACCTACAGTCATTTTAAATTCATGAAAGATTTTATGAGTTTTTACTGTTAAATGTACCCAAACTACATTTGGGGACAAACTGGGACTTCACAGCCTCTGCCATGTTTTCTGAATGGCCATCCTCATTAATTTCAAAACTACTTTCCTCTTGTAAAATGGTCCCCACATTTTCCTGAAAGGGGTTTCCAGGGATAATGCCATTATTGTATCTCAATTCCACGTCACCATAGTAGATATTAACAGAAAATGACAGCTTTGGGGGATAATTTGTTTCCCTAAAAACACACACACACACAAATACACAGATGCTTATTCACACATATTTACCCACGTGTTTCTCTAGCTCCAGACACCAAGCAACACCTAGAGTCCAAAAATAGCTGGCATGATTATTTTGCATAATTCTAGAGTAGGAGGAGAAATACTGAAACAACCTGGTTAATTTGGATGTCTAACCTAAGGGTGACCAGATGGCCGTATCGCCTTGATGAATTTCCTCAGGGTGTCTGTAGGGGAAGTGTGGGGCATGGGGAAAGAGCACAGTATTTGGATTCTGGTGCTCTTAGTTTTAAATGGGCAGGGCTACTTCCTTTGTGATGGAGATGATAATAATAATCAGTTTCGTGCCAACATAAAAGTGTTAAAAATAAGATTAAGAGTTAAAGGAACTGTGGGCTAAACCTAGAACTGATAAAAATGATTATGTATAGGAAAGAGAAATGGGGCAAGGAAGGAAGCTGGACTTTGATGAATGTACCTTGTTTTATAGCTTTGACTTCAAAACAATGTAAATGTTTAATTCATGATTAAAAACAAAAGTATTAAACTTAAAAATATCAAAACAGAGAAAACAAACTACAAGAAATGTGTCTAATTGTATATGAGGTTGATGGGATAACTACACTGAGAAGAGAATTATTTCAAGTAGCTTTAAAGCACAATATTTTGACTCTACAACTCTATTCCGAGGATGAAAAGAATCTCAAAGAAACCTTACATAGCATTGAATGGTCTTATCATTAGTAGTAATATTGGCATTATCATTTGAATAATATTATAGGTATATTGTAGGATAAAACAAAAAAGACCAAAATTTTCATCATAGGAGGAAAAAGATACAAGTGTAAATATGAAAGTAGTGTTATTCTAAAATGTTATTTTGAATATAAATGTCATTATTCTTGATTTTTTTCTTGAAAGAAATATATTTCCTAGTGTTGCCCGCTAAAAAAGACCTAGCTACAATAAAACCTTAGTAGTATTTTTCATCCATACCACCCATTTTAAGGTCTCTAAATACCATTTCCCACTAAAAGAAAGTGAGACTTCTTGGAGAAATGTCTGAGGCTAGATCTGAGGCAGGTGATGCTCAAGATGAGCCTGGGACATCTTACTATACCAGAAAGCAAGGAAGCTGTGGTAGACTACTGGGGTTGTGTCAAAATGACACAAGAAGCTAAAAAATGGAACAATTTGAGAGTAAAAAAGAATAATCATTGCAACTGATCAAGGCACATCAAAAATAGAGAAGGGCTTCCCTGGTGGTGCGGCGGTTGAGAGTCTGCCTGCCAATGCAGGGGACGCGGGTTCGAGCCCTGGTCTGGGAAGATCCCGCATGCCGCGGAGCGACTGGGCCCGTGAGCCACAATTGCTGAGCCTGCGCGTCTGGGGCCTGTGCCCCGCAGCGGGAGGGGCCGTGATGGTGGGAGGCCCGCGCACCGCGGTGAGGAGTGGCCCCCGCTTGCCGCAACTAGAGAAAGCCCTTGCACAGAGGCGGAGACCCAACACAGCCAAAAATAAATATAAATAAATAAAAATTAAAAATAAAAAAAAAAAAGCTTTGAAAAAAAAAAAAAAAAGAGAAATCCATGGGTCCATAATGATACTTTAAAAAAAAAAGTCATCTTTGGAAATCGCTAGGCCACCAACTTATTATTCTAAAAATTGGCAAGAGAAAGAATTTAGCATTTATTCTGTCTTTCTTACCTAAACTGTATTTCAGGTTACCATGTAGTTGTTGAGGAATGTTCTTCTTGATAAACAATTTTAGTTAATAAATGAAGCATGAATGATAGAATTAGAAAATCACCATTTATTGACCCCTAAAGAAATGATGGGTCTAGGAATAATCATCAATATGTGTTTATAGCATTAGGTGAAAGGTTTATGGAGAAGTTTAAAAGGAATGAATGGATGGTGCTAACATCCTACAGATTACCCGAACCTACAGATCAATCTCAATATCACTAAAGTAGAACATCTAGACAGTGTGCGCCTCTTGTATTGTGCAATAAGAAGTACATAACGTCACATTTTATGTATGTTTGCGATAAATAAATGAATGAATGAATGAATGAATGAATAAATTAAAAAGAAAACAAACTTTAATTTAAGCTTCTGATCTAATTGTCAATTTATAAGAAATATTGGAAATATAGGGACATCACAAAAAAAGTTAAATGATACCAGAAAAAAGCAATCAGTTGAAATCAAAACATGAGAAATTCTTCAAGATGAATAATCTGTTTCTTCTAAAAGTAAATGATGTGAAGAGTAGGGGAACTATTATAGACGAGAAGAAATTTAAGAGACCTATCAACCAAACATGTGGACCTTGTTTGCAACCTGATTCAAGAAATCAACTTTAAAATCCACATTTTTTTAGATAATTGTGGAAATGTGAATGTGAGCTAGGTGTTGCATGATATTAAAATTTTGTTAATTCTGTCACAAATAGTAATGACATTGAAGTTGTATAAGAAAAGAAAATGTCCTTATGTCTTCGAGATACATACTCCACTATTTATGGGTAGGAAAATATGTCATGTCTTAGCTTTGCCTAAAATAATCCTGGAAAAAAAGTTTCTGAAGGGGCAGGGGGGAGTGGGGGGAGTAGCTGAAACAATATTGACAAAATGTTTTTTAAAAATCTGAGTGCTGGGTAATTAGGGGCTTATTATCCTATTCTATCTCATTTTATGCAGATTTGAAATTTTCCATAATAAAAACAAAACAAAATAATGAATATATTAGGTTAGCATGTGAAAGTTCTTTGTAAAGTGTGAAGTTCTATGTGCATGAGGAACATCATTGCTGAGGCAAATAGAAAGCTGATGGCTGGTCCTGAGCTGATCCCCGAGGGCCAAAGAGCAGCAGTAAGACTCAGCACAGGAGCCAGCATTGGTAAGAATGCCAAGAAGCAGGCCCTCTACACCATGGTGGGAGAATAGCTTAGTGCCAAATGCAGCAATTCCACTTCCACAGGTTCATCTAAGGTTTAGCCCATGGTTGCGTCACACAGTGTATCTTCCCTGCCTAAATTACAAACTCAACCCCATCACTTTCTATCTCATTACCTTGTTTTATTGTCTCCTTGTGAGTATCTTATTTGAGGTCTGTTTGTTTATTTTAAATCTTTCACTCCCCTCTTCAAAGATTATCATGGGGGGCAGGAACTTACCCCCATTCTGAATCCTCAGCACCTAGTACAGTGCTAGGCAGAGTTAGGATGCTTAATATTTGTTGAATGAATAAATTATGTGCATTACAGCATATTTAATTATAGCAACAAACTGGAGGCAAGATAATGCCCAGCAATAAGGAGTTGGTTAAATAAATGGGGGACTATCCATAAAATGAAAAATTATTCTGGTATTAAAAAGTATGCTATGGATGAGTGTTCATTCTCATGAAAAAATGCTGTAATATATTATTGGGTGAAAAGTTCAAATGGAAAAATAGCATTCACAGTCTGAATACATTTTGTTAAAAGAAAAAAAGCTTGCATAGATAATGATCTGGGGAAATACACAACCAGATGTAGAAATGATTATCTGTGGATGACAGAATTATAAGTTATTTTGTTTATTTATACTTACATTTTTCTACAATGAAGAGAATTATTAAATAATAAGAAAAAAGTTACATTACTGAAAATTTAATACAAAGATTATCTAACAAATTAAAATTTTCAAAATGAAATAAACTATCTTGTGAGGTAGTGAGTTAACATACTATTTCTAGTATGTTTAAGCATTAACCAGGTTACTGTAGAGGGACTTTTTTCTGCATTGAATGAGTGATTCTATTACACGGTGTCTAAAAATCTTTTCAAATGTTAAAAATATTGTGAGTTTTGGACTATTAACCCTTAAGTTTTAAAAAAAACATACTTTTAACTAGCCAGGTAATACAGTAATAATTTCTACTTTATTATTGATAGTGATTTAGTTACGGAATGGATATAATGTCAAAAATGAGCTCAGGCATTTTTCGTATGTTTCTGGCCTGGGTGGAGTTCAGGGTTAATGTGCTGCTTTATATTAAGAATGCAGCACACTTTGATGTAATTTTCTGATTAATACAAAGCACAAAGCAAGGAGTAAATTATAGAGCTCATCCTGTCAACAATCAATCAACAGTTGTTTTTGAGCAACTTCTATATACCAATCATAGCGCTAAGCAGGCAGGGAAACACCAAGACATGTAAGATACAACCTCTGTCCTCAAGAAGCCTAGAATCTAGTAGTTGTATAAGAAATCTGCCTTGCTTGGTAATGGAATGAGAATCAACAATTGGTCCTTGAGGTTTGGCTCCCCTTTGAGTTTCTCTTGAAACAAGTACTACCGGTCCCTCCACAGCAGTCCCCAGAGCATACCTGACCCTAAGAAGAGCAGAAATTCTTTACCTTGATTTCCTTTAACACAGCTGAGACAACCTGGAACTTCCAAAAAACCAACTACCGGTTCTGGCAATATTTCTTATAACCATCTCAAATGTTAGGTAAAATAGTATAAATATTCTTTTAATGTGTATCTATGCTTGCAAGCAAGTAGAAAAAAAATTCTCAAGTCTCATAATTCAAGGGAGAATTTAAAACCAAACCAGAATAGGAAACCCATAGATGGATGGATATGGAAGCTACCTAAGGGCAAAGAGATTCATTTTCTAGGAGTTTGAGATCTAAGGTCATGAAAAGAAAGAGACATTGTTGGGAGCAAAAAAAAAAAAAAAAAAAAGACATCCTCATTAAAAAAAGTTGACGAGATAAAAGGATACCACAGACACAGGGAAGCTTGTCCACCTTAGCCTGGGATTACGGTTATAATTTATAACCACAGGCCAGTGCCTCATGTTGGTTTGCCGTTCTTCCAAAGTATATACGCATGTGGTCTGAGAATCCCTAATTTAAGTAATTAAAATAAAAATTGGTCCCAGGCAGATGACCTGGATTGTTTGACAGAAACCAACCCAAAATTAATCTAGAAGGACTTGTCTTCAAAAAGTTACAAAAGATGCTCACAAACAAAGTCCCACTGAAGATGAACTCATGGTGGATTGTTTTCTTGTGTGTTTTGTAATTTTGAATTATAAGTTCACCTTCAGTGAAAGTTAATATACTCTATAAATAGTAGAATGAGACTGCCAAAAAATTTCAAATTAAAGAAATATCTGATAACTCTTATAAAAATAAATGTTTCGGGACTTCCCTGGTGGTCCAGTGGTTAAGAATCCGCCTGCCAATGCAGGGGATGCAGGTTCGAGCCCTGGTCTGGGAAGATCTCACATGCTGCGGAGGAACTAAGCCCGCAAACCACAACTACTGAGCCCGTGTGCCACAACTACTGAAACCCGCACACCTAGAGCCTGTGCTCCGCAACAAGAGAAGCCACTGCAATGAGAAGCCTGTGCACCACAACGAAGAGTAGCCCCCGCTCACCACAACTAGAGAAAGCCCATGCACAGCAACGGACGCCCAATGCAGCCAAAAATTTTAAAAATAAATAATAAAAATAAATTAATTATAAAATAAATAAATAAATGTTTCAATTTATTTAAAACAATAAATAAGAAATTTAAGACATAAGAAAACATGTAGACACCATGAAAAAGAACTAAAAGAACTATAAGAAATTACAGATATAGTTAATGACATTTAAAAATCAATGAATGGAAGAAAAGGGAGCCCTCCTACAGTGTTGGTGGGAATGTAAATTGGTGCAGCCATTATGGAAAACAGTATGGGGGTTCCTTAAAAAAATAAAAATTGAGTTGCCATATGGTCCAGCAATCCCACTCCTGGGCATATCCAGAGAAAACTCTAATTCAAAAAGATACATGCATCTCAATATTCATAGCAGCACTATTTATAATAGCCAAGACATGGAAGCAACCTAAATGTCCACCGACAGATGAATGGATAAAGAACATGTGGTATACACACACACACACACACACACACACACACACACACACACACACACGCACAATGGAATATTACTCAGCCATAAAAAAGAATGAAATAATGCCATTTGCAGCAACATGGATGGACCTAGAGATTATCATACTAAATGAAGTAAGTCAGACAGAGAAATACCACATGATATCACTTACATGTGAATCTAAAATATGATACAAATGAACTTATTCACAAAACAGAAACAGACTCACAGACATAGAAAAAAAATTATGTTTACCAAAGGGGGAAGAGGGTGGGGAGGGATAAATTAGGATTTGGAGGATTTGGGGATTAGCAGATACAAACTACTATATATAAAATAGGTAAACAAAAAGGTCCTACTGGATAGCACAGGGAACTGTATTCAATATCTTGTAATAAACCAAAATGGAAAATAATATGAAAAAGAATATATATATACACATACACATATACATGTGTATGTGTATATATTTAACTGAATTACTTGGCTGTTCACCAAAAACTAACACAACATTCTAAATCAAATATACTTTGATTTGAAAAAATAAAAAATAATTTTTCAAAATTAGTGATTACATTTGGCTAAGAATAAAAGATAAAAAGAAGAGATGGTGGCTTAACAAGTTACAAGTTTCTCACCTAAAATTAGTTTTCTTTCTCACATAAAATTCTGTAGTGTGGCCACCCAGCACTGGCATTACGGTTCCACAACCATCTGGGACTGATTCATCTTCTACCTTTCTGTTTACAACTCATAGGGGATGACGCTTGTTCTTTTGGTTCAATATGTAGTTCCAGCCATAAATACACAATCCAAACAGGGAGAGGAAGGAAGGTATAAAGTAGGAAAGGGGCAAAGGGTGTGGATCTATCCTTTAAAAAAGAATCCTGAAAATATTTCCACTGGCTTCCTATTGCCTAGAACTGAGTCACATGGCCATGTATAGCTGCAAGAGAGCCTGGGATATTTATTCTGGACAACCATGAAACTGAATCTGAATCTAAAATATGATACAATTAATTAGGAATTTAATTAATGTGGAAGGAAGGGAGAATAGATATTGGAGTAAACTAACAGGTGGCAAATGATATATTAAAAAGAGCTGAAAAGAGAAATCATGAATAGGAAGACATGTTGAAATGATTTCAGTACAGTGTTTTCTGGAATAGAGAATATAAATGTCCTACATGTTTCTAATAAGACTTCCATAAAAGAAATAATGAGTGAGGGGAAATATTTGAAAAGTTGTTGCCCTACCATTTTCAAGAATTAATGAAAGTCATGAATCCTCAGAATCACAAATCTCAAGGGAAAGTCATAAAAGGTGCCAGAGAAATAAGAGATTACCTCCAAAATATAAAAATTTGGCTGACAGCACCCTTCTCAAGAATTAGTGTCAAAAAACAGTGGGAAAATATCTTGCAAGTGAACCAAGACAATATTTGCCAAGCTGGAATTCTATATCCAGATAAAATATCATTTAAGGATGAGGAACAAATTAAAATATTTTAGATAAAGATGGATTTTGACAATCATAGATAGTAGCTAAATGAACTAGCAAAGTAGTTACTTCAGGAAGGAGGAAATGGAATCCAGAAAGAAGGAATGACCTGACACAGCAATTGGGAGGGGTAGTGGTGAAAATGGGGATAAAAATAAACAAGCATTGACAGTATAAAATACTAGAAGTGATGATGGCTAACTTGAGGGTGTTAAGATGAAGCTATAATATTGGCCAACAATAAAATGTAAGGCAGGAGGAGGACAATTAGGGTTACTGTGCTCTAGGGTGTGTCAGTGTAAAGAGCTGTCTAGCAGATATGATATCGAATTCTGACCCCACTACAGCTAGTTGTTTCCATGTTATCCCTTGTAGGCTTGGATTAAGATTTCCAACTCTAACCCACTTTGGCCCCAATGACAGGTATCTTTCCTGAATCCTTTACTTCCAAACTCCCTGCCCATTTTTTTGTCGAGGATTAAAAGATAATGGTGGTAGGGATAAAAAGAAAAGGGCAAAAGGGAGACCAACCTGGGGAGGAAGAAGCCACACAGCTTGGTGACTGGTCAGATACAAAAGCAAGGAAAAGGGAAGACTCAAAGATTTCACTGCAGTTTTCAATGTGGATGGTGACAGAGACCCCACCATCTGAAGTAGAAAAATCTGAAGGAAAAAGAAAGTTATGTTTAGTATGAGATGTGTCTGAGATATCCAAATGAAACTATTCCATGAGAATCAGAGGCTTTCAATCTGTAATTTGCAGGAAATGTCATAACTGGAGATGGCGATTTTGGAAACATTCATGTAAGGGAATCACCCAGATTGTGTCTTTCTGTCTGAAACCCTAACCAAGAGCCTAGCACATATTAGGCCCTCAATAAGATTGTGAGGAATGAGTGAATGAATGAGATTTCTCTATAGAACGTTGGATGGTTACAGGCTGGAACTTAGGTATAATACACAGATTTAGAGGTGGAGCTAGGAGAGAGAACAGAAGAGAGGAAATTATTAAAAAGCCCAAAGCACAGAAACACTGAGGGGAAATGCAGTGTCACAAAGGGAGAGGCAGACGCTGATCAACGGTGCACAGTGGTGCACAGAGAGCTAAGATCCTGGGAACTGAGGAAAGACCATCGGATGCAGAGCTTGAGTGATGGCTTGGCGACCCTGGAGTGAGATCATCTAGCATAATGGTTGGTTGGTGGGACAAGCATTATTCAGCTGGATTAAGGAAGATTTAATAAAAGATAAAACAATGAATGGTACTTTCAAAACTGGGATAAGACACTAAGGAAAAAAAAAGATAGATGGACATGATAACTGGAGATAAAGTTAATGCCCTCATTTTTTAAGCAAAGGTAACTTTAGTATGATTGAAAACAAGGGAGAGAGACCTAATGAGCCCCCAAATATGGTTCACTAGGCCTCCAGGATAAAGTTCCAGGAGCTTTGGGTAGTTGCAAAAGGCCCTGCCTTATCTATTCCCTGATCAGCTGTATAATCTCACCTGCCCTGGCTTCCCTGAGCTCCAGTCATGCAAAATTGTTGGCTACAAAACATGTACTCACCTTGCCAGCCTTTGCACTTAAGGCTGTTTTTTTTTTTTTAATACATCTTTATTGGAGTATAATTGCTTCACAGCGCTGCATTAGTTTCTGTTGCACAACAAAGTGAGTCAGCCATATGCTTATATATATCCCCATATCTCCCCCCTCTTGAGCCTCCCTCCCACCCTCTATCCCACCCCTCTAGGTCATCACAAAGCACTGAGCTGATGTCCCTGTGCTATGCTGCTGCTTCCTACTAGCTAGCTATTTTACATTTGGTAGTGTATATATGTCAAGGCTACTCTCACTTCGTCCCAGCTTCCCCCTCCCCGCCCTGTGTCCTCAAGTCCATTCTCTATGTCTACCTCTTTATTCCTGCCCTGCCACTAGGTTCATCAGTAGCATTTTTTTTCTAGATTTCATATATATGTGTTAGCATACAGTATTTGTTTTTCTCTTTCTGTCTTACTTCACTCTGTATGACATACTCTAGGTCTATCCACCTCACTACAAATAACTCAATTTTGTTTCTTTTTATGGCTGAGTAATATTCCATTGTATACAGGTGCCACATCTTCTTTATCCATTCATCTGTCGATGGACATTTAGGTTGCTTCCATGTCCTGGCTATTGTAAATAGCGCTGCAATGAACATTGGGGTACGTGTCTCTTTTTGAATTATGGTTTTCTCTGGGTATATGCCCAGTAGTGGGATTGCTGGGTCGTATGGTAGCTCTATTTTTAGTTTTTTAAGGAATCTCCATACTGTTCTTCATGGTGGTTGTATCAATAAGTGGTGCTGGGAAAACTGGACAGCTATATGTAAAAGAATGAAATTAGAACACTACCTAATACCATACACAAAAATAAATTCCAAATGGATTAAAGACCTAAATGTAAGACCAGACACTATAAAACTCTTAGAGGAAAACATAGGAAAAACACTCTTTGACATAAACCACAGCAAGATCTTGTTTGACCCACCTTCTAGAGTAATGAAAATAAAAACAAAAATAAACAAATGGGACCTAATTAAACTTAAAGTCTGTTTACTTTAGCTTAAACATTTTTTCCTGTCTTCTCAGCCTGGCCAACTCCTATGCATCCTTCAGGACTAAGTTTAAACTATAGGTTTTGCCAACCCCTCAGCAGGATGAGCGGTCCCCTCTCTGTGGTGCTGAATTCAAGCATTTAACCATATTGTGACATTTGACTCTCTCTCCCACTGAATTATTAGAGAAGAGTTACTTGCTTGTATCAGACAGTACGTAGAGTATAGTAAGTACGTAAGTACATAGCGTATAGTAAGTGATCAATAAGATTTTCATGAATGAAAGATTGCGGTTATGAACAGAAAATCACCAGATGGAGGTGGGGCATAAAGGGAGAGGGTTGATTCCTGACTTTCAGGTACATGTAATCACATTTCATACCCATAGAAAAATAGCCTTCAAGCACTGCAAACTAAGTTTCCAAGCATGCAGAGCTGATATAGCTACATTATTGGCAATAGATCTTATACATTCTTAAGAACAAGATACATCATTAAATGAGATACATTGGGAGCGGTAGCTCTTGCTCTGATGCAATGTCTACAGGAGAAGAGAAGATATTTGCTTTTCTAGGGTGGACTATCATACATCCTGAGGCAAACTGACATATTTCAGATTTATCAGGGCCAAATCATTCTGATCTTCTGCAGTGTCATTAGAGAGGATGTTTTCCTCACTCTGTATGAATGCCAGTTTTCCTGTTCAACAAGTTCCACTGAGTTAAGATGAAACTGCTGGGACTTCCCTGATGGCACTGGTTAAGAATCCATCTACCAATGCCAGGGACACGGGTTCGAGCCCTGGTCCGGGAAGATCCCACATGCCGCGGAGCAACGAAGTCTCTGCACCACAACTACTGAGCCTACCCTCTAGAGCCCGCGAGCCACAACTACTGAGCCCGTGCACCACAACTACTGAGCCCTCGCACCTAGAGCCCGTGCTCTGCAACAAGAGAAGCCACTGCAATGAGAAGCCCGCGCACCAAAACGAAGAGTAGCCCCCGCTCGCCACAACTAGAGAAAGCCCGCACACAGCAGTGAAGACCCGACGCAGCCAAAAATAAATAAATAAAAAATAAATAAATTTTTTTAAAAAATAAAGAAAGATGAAACTTCTATCCCTCCTGATGGAATCTCTTATTATAACTGTTCAATGATTTAAAGAGTACAAGATAGATCATGCAACAGGAAGAAAGATCCTGTGTAATTAATTTGATTTGGATGAGATCCTTCAGCTTCTGCAATTCTGCACTGTCCTGGTTCTCCTCCACCTGGATTTCTAGAATCTAAGACCCGAAAATAGTCTTATGAATTGTCTGAGTAATTTCTCTGATTTCATCTTTGCCCTCTTCCCTTGGGACTCAGCTTCCCCTCAAAATGCTCCATTTCCCCCTCAGCTCAACTCCTGACTTTCTGTTTGCCCATTCATTCATTTGTTCATTCATTCACTCAACACATATTGACTGAGTGCCTTCTGTGAACCAGTCTCTCTCTGTTCTTTACACTGAGGTTGCTGCAATGAACAAGACAGACAGACCAGGTCTGTCCTCTCAGTAACTTTCAATGAAGAGGTGGAACCACATTCATTCCGAAGGAATTGACTCTCATCTCTGGATGACTTATTTCTATGTGTTTATATCAATTTTCAGAGATTCTATGTCTGGAGTTCCAGCCCCACATCCTGCCTCATGGTCATGTGTTGCTAGCACCTCAAACTCAACATGCCATGGACCAAACTTACTCCTCCTCCCCACATCTCTTTTCTCCTGACTTCTCTGTTTTGTCAGTGGTATGATCATTTCCCAATCACCAGTCACAAAGCCTCAGAGAACCCCAGCTGCTTCCTCTTCTGCAGTCCCAATACATCGCCCAGCTCTGTCTATTCTTCTTCCTTCTGGACAAATGCTTTTGACATCCGTCATTTCCTTTCCTTGCCCACTGCCATGTACTGCGTTCAGATCCTCACTTCAAGCCTGGGCCATTGCACCTTCTCACAGTGATATACCATATTTTCTCAATTCACTTCCTCCTCCAGAGCACTAGTTACCACTGCCTAATTAATCTTAGGGTCATGTCAGAGAGTACTGTAGGTGTTACGTAGACCAACTCCTATCTTCCTAAAGTACTTCTTTCAGAACCATTTTCCTACCGTCACTTGCCACAAATATATACAGTTTCAATGTCTTGATTTGGCAACCAAAACCATCTGTGATCTGGCCTCATCTCTCTTCTCTAAGGATATGTCCTCATGGTGTTTCTACACCACCACCTCCACCTTGGACCTCCTTTCTCCTCCCTCTGTTCAAGCTTAAAACTACTCGCCTTCTTCATCCCCAAAAAGCAATTAGAGCTCAGTGTTCAGATCATTGGTTTTGGAGTCAGACATATACAGTTCAAAATCCTGTTCTGACAATTACAAGCTGTACAACCTTGGGATGGCTACCTGTTATAATAATATCTTAGTTTTCTTATCCTAAATATGTGAGAAAAAAACCTAGCTTGTGGGAGAGTTGGGAGGATTAAGTGAAGTAATGCCCAGCTCATAGTATCTGATTAATCTTACCATCAAATCTGTATGCCAAGCAACTGGAATTCCAAGCTACTTCCCTAGTAAGTAAAAGTTTCTAATGGGGCCAACATAACTGTGTGCTCCCCTTAAACATCGTAGCCTCAAGCTGCCAGCAAGGTAAGAACCCCATAATCATATGCCTTCCTGCTCTGTGCAATGATTCCCACCTTTTCTGCTTAAATAGTTCTTCCTCGGGGAAGCCTTGCCTGGTCCCTATCTAAAATCTCCATACACCTTCGGCTCATGACTGTATCTCTCTCTTCTTTATTTCATCACAGCACTTTTCATTATGTGAAATAATCTGACTTTCCTGCTCACTTTCTTGTCTGCCTCTGTCCCGGAAGGTGAGGTCCATTCAGGCAGGGTCTTGGTCTCATTCTTCATCCTGTCCCAGCACTGCCAACGGCGTCTGACGGAGTTGAGTAAATGCATAAACAAATGAATCTCTGCTTCCCGAAGTGTCTCCATCCTTCAGACCCAGTGCAGATCCCTCCTCCATGAAATCTTGTGAATAACCCAGCCCACAGTAACTTGCCCTCATTTGAAGTCCTGTAACAAATCCTCATCTAAATTCATTTGAACCCCCGTAGTGCTTATCTATGTCGTGTTTTGTTTTTGATATTTCTTGTATTTGTATGTATTGTACGTATCTGTATGTGACATTATTTATTGTATGTGATGTTATCATTCATATATGATTATTTACCATGTTTCTCAACTCAGACTATAAGCTCCTTGAGGTAAAGACATACTTTTGTGCATCTCCTAGAAGTGTTTAGGTCAATACTTTACACATGATATGCTAATTAACATCCATTTACTTATTAACCACTAATATGTACCTGGCATAGTTCTAGATGCTAGGAATGCAATGATAAATAAGGGATAAATAAACGCTGTCCCTAAATAATTAATTGGGTGACATTATTCAATTATCTCAGTGTACAGATTAAGAAGAGGGGGCTCTTCAGATGTAGAAAACAAACTTATGGTTACCAAGGGGTAAGCAGGGAGGAAGGATAAATTGGGAGATTGGTACTGACATATACCCACTACTATATAAAAAATAGATAACTAATAAGAACCTACTGTATAGCACAGGGAACTCTACTCAATACTCTATAATGGCCTATATGGAAAAATAATCTAAAAAAGGTGGATATATGTATATGTATAACTGAATCACTTTGCTGTACAGCAGAAACTAACACATCATTGTAAATCAACTATACTCCAATAAAAATTTTTAAAAAAAGAAGAGATGGCTCTTGGCTTTCTTGGAAAGCATTAGAAAGCCTAGTCCAATCAGAGACTGCCACTTCTTGGCTGGATAACCTCAGGTGGACCATGTAAACTCTCAGAGCCTCTCCTAATCTGTTAAACAGAAAACAGAGACAGGGCTTCCCTGGTGGCGCAGTGGTTGAGAATCTGCCTGCCGATGCAGGGGACATGGGTTCGAGCCCTGGTCTGGGAAGATCCCACATGCCGCGGAGCAACTAGGCCCGTGAGCCACAACTACTGAGCCTGCGCATCTGGAGCCTGTGCTCCACAACAGGAGAGGCCGCGATAGTGAGAGGCCCGCGCACCACGATGAGGAGTGGCCCCCGCTTGCCACAACTAGAGGAAGCCCTCGCACAGAAACGAAGACCCAACACAGCCATAAATAAATAAATAAATAAATAAATAAATAAATAAAAATAAGAGACACATTTAAAAAAAAAAAGAAAACAGAGACAATAATACTGTCTTACAGGTTGTGAAGGAAATATGTGACAACACCTTATAAACTGCTAAGTTCTATATAAATATCAGTTGCTATTTTTATTACTACAATAACATAATTTAAGCAGGAACTGGAGCCATCATGAATAAAATACATTCAACAGTGCTGTCACTGAGGGAAAGCCTGTGTCACATATACAGCTTTACCTGCTGCTAGAAGTCAGAAAAGGCTATGGGGCCATGAACAGAGAGCTCTAGCCCATCCAAAGTAGCTTTCCAGGTTTCTGTAATAAAACTATCCTTAGAATGCCCAAACCTTTCTCATCAAAGTCCCCCTGTGTGTCCTGCTGGGGGTCACATACTTGAGCCTGGCCGTACCACCATCTCACAGTCAGCCGTTTAATCCATATCTTTGGGCCTTGTGTGCAAGGGTATATACTGCTATTCGGATTCACGTGTCTCTCAGTGGTGAGTCACCATCTTTCTTTCCCAAAACTCATGCCTCAGCTCCCTGATTAAGGGTCACCCCCTCCACCCTGAGGCTGGCTTTCCAATCAGTCTGTTCTGAGTCAGGCGGTTCTCCCTACCCGCCTCACCCCTCTACCAAGTCCCAGGGCTTGTTGCCTCAACACACATCACTGGCATTGGGAGAGGCAGCTCCATGGGTGATGTCATCTGTTTGTAAACAGTTTCCACAAATCACCTCTCACTGGAAATTACAGAATCCCGGAGATGGAAATAAGGGCCCCTCTCATTCAGAGCAGGACTGCCTTTCAGAGCCTCCATGACAGGGGTCATTTGGTCTCAAGTATAAACATCCTGGATGAAATCAATGAAGCATTTCTGACCTTGCCTCAGAGCAAATACCTTTTGTTGGGTGGATGCCCTGACAGAGCTTACCAGTCATTGGGTCATTGACGGAGCAGCAGCCAAGAAGCCAGGCTTCAATTTTCTAAGAGCCTGGGTGTGTCTGCAGAGGTCTGAGTGTCCCCTTCCCTGGGTGATGGTGATTTCTAAGATAGGAGACTATGACAGTTTGAGTCTGAGAACATGGACTTTGGAGTCAGACAGATCCCAGTTCAAATCTCATCTCCCTCACTCACCATCCAGGGACCTGGAACATTCGCTAGCTGTGTGACTTTGGCCAAGTCACTGAAACTCTCTGAGCCCCAGTTTCATTACATATGAAAAAAATAGGGAAATTCCTGTCTATGTATGGAGATTATTGTGAGGATTAAAGGAGATAATATATGTAAAATGCCTAAACCTGTGCCCAACCAAGCATTAGAACAGAGTAAATGCCCAATAAGCAGTAGCTATTGTCACTATCATTATCACTGTTACTATTGCCTCTTCCCTTGTGAACCCAGCAGACACCACTGCAAAGGACATTGTTCCATTTCCTCTTCCTGAAATGAGTGGATAAGATCTACACCTGCAGGCTGAGGTTTCCGAGCTACTCAGGATGACCCCACCACAACCACCACATCTAGAGAATGACATTCCCATAATTCTGAGCATGGCACTTCTCACCCTGCAGAGTCCTGGAAACCCATGTCTCCCAGTCAGACCTCAGCTGCATGAATGAGGCCTGGAGGGGGAGGTTCCCAGTCTCCTGGAACGCTCAACTGGCAAAGTTCCCTTACCCAGCAAGCAAAGCAGTGGGCTGGTGCTCTTCTGTGGCAAAAGTTAAGTCTCAGCTCACCTGATTCCAAAGCCCTTAAGAGTTGCAAATCCAAACCTTTGCCATGCAGCTGCCTGGGCCTGATGGGTAGGAGAGTGAGCACCTCAGTGGCAAGGCTCTGGAAGCCTTCCGGGGACCAAGCTGAGCAGTTAGGAGCATAAGCCCTGGCTTCTTCCATCATGCACCAGCTGAATGACTTTGAGCAAGGTCCTTAACCTCAGTTTCTCTTCTGTAAAATGGGTATAATAGCACCTACCTCACTGAGTCGGATGATGCATGTCCCATAAAGCCTTCAGAACACTGTCTGGCTCCATTATGTGAGTTCTGCTATCACGATTAAGTACCAGAAAGCCACTATTGTTCAGGCTTTCCAGGGAAATTTTTAGTTTCCCGCCTTTTACAAATGTGCCAAGCCAGAGCTGAGTGAGAAAATGGAGTAACAGAACATGATAATAAATACACAAATGAAACAACAAATAGGAAAGGGAGTGTTCTCAGGAGGTAGAAGTTTTATTATGACATGTCTTCAAAAGACAATCAAATCAGTAGGCATTTATTGAGCACCTACATACGCAAGTCCCTGCAGACAGTAAAGTCCAGTGTCCCACCCACGGCTTTCAGCTTCCCAAGGAGAAAAAGCACAAGAGGGGATGGGGGGCGTGGTCAGGGAGTTTTGTGGGGCTGAGTACAGGGTGGGTGTCTGAACACCGAAGAGCAGTTATCTTTAAGGGGGCAAGCTCTGAGGCCCTGTCCCGCAGGGGAGCACGGTATTGAGGGGCGCAGGCACGGCGTGGGAGCGGCTCTCGCTCAGGTGTGGGGCAGCCGTGGGCTCAGCATGCGCCGCAGCAGCCGGAGCTCGAGGACCCGGAACTCTGGCTCTTGTCCGCGCAGCAGCAGCAGCAGCCGCGGCTGCCCTGCAGGCGGCGCCTCACGGGAAAGCAGCAGCAGGCGGCGGAGCTGGCGCCGCAGCAGCCGGAGTCCCCGCAGCAGCCCGAGTTCCCGCAGCAGCCCAAGCCGCAGCAGGACGAGGCGTCGGGCACCGGGGTGGGACACGAACTCTTCGTGTCCTGCGAAGAGCCCTTGGAAAAGTCTTTGCCGCTCTGCTGGGAGGTCATCGTCACAGAGAACCTGGAAGAAAAGCAGCTTTTCACATGGGAGCACTGTTTCTTTTCAACACGGGGCTTTTGAGATTTGACTTTGTGAGCACGTGAGCCTGGCATAATGCAAGGAAGGAAAACACACACACACACACACACACACACACACACACACACGCACGCAAGAAAGAGGGGAAGCAAAGGAACAAACCCCAAACAAGTGTTCCAGTGAGTGAGTTCCACTGAGTTAAACCTGCATAGAGTGGGAAACAGTCTATGCAGAGAATCAATGGTTTTCCATTTTCTCTGACTAGAGTAAGGACCACCCAAGTTCACCACAGTGGAAAAGAAAGAGGATATTGTGGTAATTTTTCTGTCTGATCCAGTCCAAAATCTCCTGGCTCTTTTCCCCTCCCCCATTTCGCTGTGGCCCTAGACCTTCAAATGGTATTCGCCTATCATTAGCATTGCATCAACACTACCTCAGTTAGAAAATACCAAAATCACACATATGTCCGTCTGTCCCAACCACCCAGATCTAAAGAATCCACGAACACCAGAAGCATGTCTTGGTCATTCTTTCCTGCCTATGCCTCTCACTCCCCATGACCATAAGGAAAAAGAGAGTGGTACAGAGGATGGAAATACATCCCAGGTCAGGGAGTCAAAGACCTGGATTCCAGTCACATCTCTGCTACAGACTTGCTGTGTCACCTTGCAGAGTCACCCCCCCACCCCCAATCTGGCTTCCATGTCCTCATGACACCTGGAGAGGTCAGCTCACTTGAAGCTTAAAGCACTCTCCAGGGCCCTCTTTCTGTATCTACCTGCTGGCTGTGTTCTGCCTTCTCCTCCCCTCTGCCTTCAACTCTTCCCATCCTCCTCCCCCAGGTTCCACTTGGAGACTTACCAGACCCTGGTTCCACTGGAAGACTCACTCAGCTTTCTAACTGGAATGCACCACCTGCTAGGCAATGGACTGAGAACCTTTTATAAGTTTCCAGTTAGGCGCTGGCTCTTGGGAGGGGCCCATTTCCCAATAGATATTCTCAGCTGACGCTTACATCCCAGAGACATTCATCACTCAGGTAGCACCATAGGTGGTGCACGTGGGTATTCAAGTCACCTCACAGAGGTGCCAGGATTGCTGTAGCATATTTACTTTCCAAACAGGACTCTGTTCGTAGCTGGGAGGGCTGTGTGTGTGCTAAGACAGGGCATTGGGGCTCAAGTGAAGAGAAGTTTGCCCCTTTCTTGGGACCTGTTCTCTTTGCCCTTTTCTACAGTGTACATGCACACACACACACTGTTCCCCTGTTCACACATTCATCCCAGTGTAGTCACCTAGATGCTAGTTTGTATTGGGTTAGCCCAAAAGTTAGTTCGGGTTTTTCTGTAACATCTTACAGAAAAGCCCAAACGAACTTTTTGGCCACCCCAATAGTTCACTTGTTATCTTAGTTCACATCTCTCAGCATCTTGGTCCTTGGCCCCTCGGAGAAGGCCACAGTTTATGCGAAAAGCCTGCTGGGTTTCATCCAGATGCTTCCGGGTGGGATTGAGTAAAGATGATGGTGAGGACGTGCCTATGAGAATCTCAGTGGCAGTTTCTTTGTCACGGGAGACTGGAAGAAAACCCCAGGCAAAGTTATGGAATAATTAACACCAGGAGAGCTGTGAATGTAGTCAGGTTACCATACCCCCATACAGCCCTGGTGGGCCTGAAAGAAAAACTTGCGCAGGATGCTGGTCGAATTGCCAAATACCAAGCCAGCTTGTGAGACTCTCCACTCCTGACCTCACCCCAAACTCCTTTTGAAGATAGGTTCTCCCTGGGGCCACTGCCCAATGTGAAGAGAAAGAAGAAAGAAAGAAGGAAGGAAGGAAGAAAGGAAGGGAGGGAGGGAGGAAGGAAGAAGGAATGAGAGAGGGAGGGAGGGAGGAAAGGAGACCTTTCCAAAGGTCCAAAGTGCCCATGAAAAATTGTGCCTTTAGAATAACTAACTTTTAAGAATTGGGAAAGACTTTGGAGGTCATCTGGTTTCAGAACTGCCTCTTAATCAATGCAACAGCCCACAACCATGAATATGAGGTAAAAGTGAAATCCAAGACTAAGAATTCAAGAATTGATGGTGAAACATAGGTTTGGGAGTGAGTGAGCTGGGAGAGGCATGAGTGTGCACACAAGGAAAGGTAAGTCACAAAAAGACACCAGTTTCATTTAACATGGCTTTAGAGCCTGATTAACAGGTTGCATGTACCTAGGGCCACCTGTTGGTGCATACAGATGAGACATTTGAAAGGTGAGGTCGGTGTTAGAAAAGAGGAAGTAATGAAGTAACAAGATGGAGACAGGATCTCCTCTGGGAGATGATTTGGGCAAGTACATGCTCATTATATGGACTTGCTGTAGCCTCATACACTAACTTATTTTACCCATCACTGTTAACTCTTATCAAAGGAAGAGTTCATCTTGTACATAAAAGCCTGATTCAGAATTATCATTTCTACAGTAAGTCCCCTACATATGAAGAAGTTCTGTTCCAAGAGCTTGTACATAAGTCCAATTTGTTCGTACATCCAACAAAGTTAGCCTCGGTACCCAAATAACACAATCGGCTATATAGTACTGTACTGTAATAGGTTTATAATACTTTTCACACAAATAATACATTAAAAAACAAACACAAAAAATAAAGAAAATATTTTTAATCTTACAGTACAGTGCCTTGAAAAATACGATAGTACAGTTCAACAGCTGGCATACAGGGGCTGGCATCGAGTTAACAGGCAAGAAGAGTTACTGACTGGAGGAGGGAGAGGAGGTGGGAGATGGTAGAGCTGAAGGATCGTCAGCAGTAGGAGATGGAGGGCAGGCTGCATGTGACAATGTACGCCAGATGTGTGAACTAACTTACGTGATTGGACATGAGTACGCACGTTCACATCTTTGAAAGTTCACAACTTGAAGGTTCGTACGTAGGGGACTTACTGTATCACTACTGAGTCTTTCCTGAAGGAATCATCCTATTCCTAAAGGAAACAGAAAACCCAACGCAGTGACAGAAGCCCCCCGGGTCCCACCTCCATTCCCTCACACAAACACAAACACACACACACACACACACACACACACCCCAACCACATGGAGACAGTCTTTGGCAGAGGAGGGGTTCCTTCTTGGTTCCTTACTCAGACCCAAACTCAGGCTTTCAGGAGCCAGGGGAAATGGGCTCAGACATTCCATACCTGCCTCCTAAACAGTCCCCCAGAAACTAACCCCCATCAGCTTTCCTCTCTAGTCAACTGATGGAAGCCCCCAGGATTATAATCAGAAAAGTAAAGGTGTCCATTCATTGGAGCCCAGAATGAGCACTTTAGGTGATCTATCGCCCATGACTAGGAAATAAATTCTTTTTTAAACTATCACCCAATGCTTGAAAGAAACCCTCCCAGTGTCATCTCACTGCGACCTTTCTGGGTACCACCATCTCCTCTCTGAAAACCCGTTCCTGGCCCTCCTCATGGAAAACTTGTGTCAGAGGAATGGTCTCGGACATGATCCTTTCCTTCAAGCTTAAAGTTCCCTTCTTCAGGTCATAAAAGGGAATATTATTTCCCAGAGGTCTAAGTAGCGTCAGTGCTGCAATCTGTTTCCCAAACTGATTTTTTTAAGTGTTCACTTACATTTAAAAGAAGGGAAGGGAGGATGGCTTGAGGCAGGGGGTGGGGAGTGGGAGAGGTGAACAAAATAATCAGGAGGCAGTGACATCAGGAAGAAAAAGCTTTATTGTTACAGGGGAAACAGCTTCATAACCGAACTCCAATCCAAGTCCTCCAAAGAACTATATCTGAGAGGGGAATCAGGCCAGTGAATGTCAGAGGTTAAACATCTAGACCTCACAAAGGGATGAACATGGGCAGGAAGAAGAGGGAAACGCTAAGCATTTCAGAAGCGCTTCCACGCTCTTCTTCCGTTCTTCCAAACCAGAAAAAGAGAAGACTCAGGCTGGGCAGGTCATCAGCACTTTGGCTCCTGAAGTGTCGCTCCTCAGTGGTCTTCATGGCCCAGTTCAGCAGCGACCCCCAGAGCAGCAGCCAGAGTCTCCAGAATGCTGGCCACGGCCGCTGCCACAGCAGCCAGAGCTATGGTGTCAGCGTCGAAGAGATCGGCGAAGCTTGCGGTGGCTCAGGCAGCAGCCCCGACCCCCAGAGCTACAGCAGCCTCAGAGCTGGGGCCACAGCAGGAGACTGGAGGTGGGCAGGGGGCTGGGCACTTGGGAGGGCACTTGGTGGGGACACTTGGCTGGGCTTTTGGGGGCACACTTGGGAGGGGGCTGGCACTGCTGCTGGTTTTGCTGACAGGACATCTCAGCAGGAGCTGAATGAAGCTGGAAGAAAATACAGAAGTTTTAAGTTCAACTAGCCCAAGATAACTTCCTTACATTTAAAACTGAACTATGAATTCACCAGATTTCTTCTTTATCATGATCAGATTTTTAAAACCCAATCTCCCCAAATGAGTTACAAGAGGCATGCAAACAGTTTCAACCTAGGAACTCCATAATTTCAAATGAATTTTTTGCAACCTCAAAAAGACGTCAATCCTTCTTTCCCTTCCACTAATCCTCCCTCCCCTTCCAGCAGAATCCTCCCTTTCAAACCCGCTTTTCTCCTTGTCTTTCTTCAAGATTGTCCTCAGCCTCCACCCAGGGCTTCTGTCTGCCCAAAGCACCAGCACCGAGAGTCCCTCCTGGTCCTCAAGATGCCTTCACCTGGTTCAGCACTGGAGCAGATCACCCAGGAGGCAGGTGGACTGAGGTGCTCTCAGGAGCTTCAGCCTTTTATACACCCTCAGCTCTGACCTGGCATCAGGCGATGCAGACCATGGGGCAGGATGCTGATGGCATCTTTCACACGGGGCACAGGTAACTACACTTCCCTCACATCCCAGGGACCCAATTCCTCCCTCCGTAAGCATGTCAACTGTTAACCCACAGGAAGATCCCCTGAGAATTGCTGCCCTCTAGCTAAGATAGGGATGGAATTTTGCAGATTGCACACAATGTCTGTCAATCTCACAGGCAGCTCTGCTATGCTCCCTATTTCCCAGGCTCGGTCAGTAGGGTTCTAGACCTCTGAAATGAAGAGAAGTTCTCTCTTCTCGTTGGTATAGGAAATGGCGGGGAAAAGTCCCAGCATGAAATTAAATAGACCTTTTTGGAATAAGGATTGAGATCCAAAATAAAGGGCCAAGCCCAAGCCAATAATCTAATGTGAATTTTTCATTTTTAGATGATGCCATAGCCTGGACCAAGAATGCTTGCTATCTCAGTGATGCTATTTTAGGCAGGTCTCAGGCAGACGGTGTGGGTAGTTGGGCTTCTCTCCTTACCTGAACTTGACCCTCCAAAAGAACTCACAAATAACACTGATTCGGCACCAACCATCCCTTTGAAAGGGTAGAAAAAGTCTAGGAATGGCTTCTCTTTCCACATATGGTCCTAAAGAAGGCAGCTTTGGCCTGCCCCAGCTGAGACGGCAGGCACCAGGTATATGCTGCAGGTGGAGCGGGAGAACTAGATTTCGGTGGAAGTTGCCAGAAGTGAGGCATGAGTTCTGGTCATAACTAAGAAAAGAGCATCCAACCTGGAAAGATCCTTTTTGTATAGTTCTGCAAAGCCTGTGATGGAACCCTACAAAAAATATTCTGAGGACAAATTAGGTCCCCAGGAAAGTCATCAAACTCTGGTTAGCTGAAAAGGTAGTCAAAATTTGGCATATTCAGAATGAAAACTGCAGTGAGAGGAAGTAAGACAGGGAGAAACATGAGACACCTCAGCTCTAAGCTGGACAGAGAGACTGTCTCGCATCAGTTCCCAGCTTTGCAAACTCAGGCAAGTTATTTAATCATCACTGTAAAAGGGGCTAAAACAATTCCTAGCTCACTAAATAAGGAATTATAATGTTCTTAGAACAGTATCTGGGACTATTAGTTCAAAATGCTAGTTTAAAAATAATTTTATCCTTATGGATACTCTTATATCCATGAGAAAAGATCTTTTAAATTTCAAATTACTGATCTGCCAATTTCTGAAGCCAAAACTATTGTTTGCAGTATCAGAGCTTAACCCTAATGTTTTCTTACAGAAAAAGAGTAATATCTTACTTGCCACTGAAGTATGAGATTATAGGAAAGCATAGTCTTTATGAAAAAATACAAACAGAAAGAATTTTTAATTCATTTGTAATCCCATCTTCTGAGTATTCTTAATATTTTGCTATTTTCCTTCTGTCTCTTCTTATGATTATATTTCAATCTTTTTCACTGTGTATAGTTTTTTAGTGATTTTTGTTTTGTTTTGAATTTACCCAATCTTTTTTTTTTTTAAAGAATTTCACTTTTATTTATTTATTTATTTATTTATGGCTGTGTTGGGTCTTCGTTTCTGTGCGAGGGCTTTCTCTAGTTGCGGCAAGCGGGGGCCACTCTCCATCGAGGTGCGCGGGCCTCTCACTATCACAGCCTCTCCTGTTGCGGAGCACAGGCTCCAGACGCGCAGGCTCAGTAGTTGTGGCTCACGGGCCTAGTTGCTCCGTGGCATGTGGGATCTCCCCAGACCAGGGCTCGAACCCGTGTGTCCTGCATTAGCAGGCAGACTCTCAACCACTGCGCCACCAGGGAAGCCCCTACCCAGTCTTTGATCAGGTACTTTTATGAGTTTATCTTACTAACTTTTCACCTAACATTGTAACATAAACATTTCCCATGTTACTCATCCTTTGGAGGCGTTATTATGGGCAGACATGGAACATTTCATGGAAGGCCCAGAATCCATTTATAAGTGGCTGGGAGCATGAGTTCTAGAACCAGTCTCCAGTTCCAGCTCCCCAATGAGCAGCTTGTGACCTTGGGCAAGTGGCCTGAGCTCTCTGTCTCACTGCCCTCATCTGGGATATGGGGAAGGTAATAGTGTTTATCTCATAGGATCATTTGCAGATCAAATGAGTTAACATCCATAAAACTCTTGGAATAGTGTCTGGCACATAATAAGCACTCAATCAACATTAAAAGTGAAACCTGATGCTGTGTCACTTCTAAATGTTCTATAAAGACCACCAGGTAGGGGGCCAGAGAGCTTGCTTTGGCTGCTAGAGCTCTGTTCACCAGGGGATCCTTCTCATCCCCCGTTTGCTGAGAAAGGTAATGTAATGCAGGCTCTGAATTTCTGATAAAAAGAAGCCCAGTAGAGGTTAAAGGAATTATTCATTTAATACATGAGTGTGATTAATTTTAAAAGGAACAATGTCCATCCCCTTTTACCTATAATTATTTGGGTACGTGGCCACCTAGCTGACACACAGTAAGGTCTTTGAGTGCAGGCACCCCTAAGGGATCTAGTTTAGTGCTTTGTAGGTAGTAGACACTCAATTTTCATTTCCTTGTCTTGTTGAATTTGCTATTTAGTAAGGAGGATGGATGCCTCCAATAAATCCGAACCCAGATTCTCATTGACAAGTTCCAGACCTTTCATGGAATGAGACAATAGAAGATGTAGAAAGGACCTTGGCTCATTCAGAGACAGTGGTACCCCATCCCGGTGAGGCCTGGACATCGACAGCCTCCAAAAGTTCCCTGGGTGGTTCTAATGTTCCATCCGGTTGAGAACCACTGATTTAGACCACACCCCTTATTTTGCAGTGAGGAAACTGAGGCTCAGAGAGAGAAAGAGGCTTGTCCCAGATCACACAGGGACTTAGAGGCTGGATTTCAGATCCTGCTATCAGCCCTCTCTCTACAGCACCTTGCCTCTTGAATATTTTATTTCTTCTTGTGATTTTTTTTTCTAGCAAGCTTTATTTTACATAATTTGCTTGTTAAAAATGCCTGTTGAAGTGGGGTGAAAATAGTAGTAAACATGATGGATCATTGTCTGAATCTCATCGTTAGAAAATCTGGACATAATTCTTACTGTTAGTTGCTGTAAGTAACCAGGAATCAAGTACCTATATCTGAAAGGCAGTGTCTGGCATCACCAGGGTTGGGCCAGCTGGCAGACCCCAAGAATGCTCCCTAGGGTGGCATTACCTTGATGATGTTTCCTTGACCCAGAAATTCAACCTTGTCCATGTCTTTGAGTTTATCAATCCTGGCGGTGCTGAGTCACTTCATCTAACTCACAAGAGACTGATGACATCAATTTACAAAGAGAAACATGAGTATCAAATGTTGACCTGATGGGTACATTCTCTTCTGGCAGGAAAACTTCTCAAAGAAGTCGAGTCGTAATCTGGAGCTGCTTGGTGTTGGGGGGATTACATAATGGCCTCAGGTTTTGATGGTTAAAAAAAACTAGACGTCCCCATCAAATCATCTGAACATCTCCAGCCCTAGACAGATTAGGGTGGTGCTGAAAGCATCTGCCACCTGGCTGCCCTTCCTCTGTGCTCTTTAGTACATCATTCTACCCTCTGCTGGAAGGCACCTCATTAGGCGGTCTTTGCTGAGTGCTACTCTCATCCGTTACATGCTGATTTTGGAGTTTAACATTGGGAAGATAATTTTATTATTTATTTGTCTTATTTATACTATTCACTATTGCCCTGACACACACTGTGGTAGACAGGATAAAGCCTCTCTTCACAAATATGGCCATATCCAAATCCCCAGAACTTGTGAATGTGTTACCTTATACAGCAAAAAGGACTCTGCAGATGTGATTAGCTTAAGGATTTGGGGATCGAAAAATTGTCTTGGATTATCCAAGTGGGCCCAGTGAACCTTTTTTTAAGAGGGAGGCAAGAGGATTGATGTTAAAGAGGAGACGTGTGACAACAGAAGCAGAGGTTGGAGTGATGAACTTTGAAAATGGTCATGAGCTAAGGAATCCAAGCAGCCTGTAGAAGCTGGAAACGACAAGGAAATGGGCTCTCGCTAGAGCCTCTGGGAGGAACACAGCTCTGCCACCACCTTGATGTTAGCTTAGTAAGACCCGTGCTGGACTTCTGACCTACCAAACTTGTCTTAAGCCACTAAGTTTACGGTAATTTATTATAGCATCAATGGGAAACTAATACATACACTTAGATTTTTAAAAATAAATTTCATAACATGATTTAATTACTTAAAAGGAGATCAAAGTATTAAAATTATTTCCATTGACGTTTGGAATTGAAGGCTCACATATCTGATATTGACAGGATGTCTTCGGCCAAGGGGAAGTTCAGTTAAGAGATGACAGAGAAAATGCTCAAAGATAAACAAAGATGCAGCCTGGGCTTATGTCCCAGCTCTGTCACTTACCAGCTGTGTGACCTCTCTGAACCTGTTTTCTCATCCATAAAATGGGGGCAATAACAGTGTCCATCTCATAGGGTTGTATGAGGATCCCTTGAGATAATTTCTATAAAGCCCTTAGCCCCGGGCCTGGCATGTAGGAAGCGCTTGGTAATTGTTAGCCACTCTTATTCTTGTTATAATTGCTATTGCCTTTATTAATAGTTATCAGTGACCAGTGGAAACCCAGACATGTCAGGATTGTTGCCAGGGCATTCCCAGGCCCTAGACACAGGGATGAGGAAGCCACTATCACTGCCCACTGACAGTTGTCCCAATGAGCTATAATAGGAGCAGACTGATGACTACGGACCAAAGCTTAAGCAAAGTGGATTAGAAATTAAAAAAAAAAAAAGTTTATAGCAAGTTACAATAGCATACAATATGGCCATTCCATTTATATAAGTCTCTCCAAATATGTCTGTATATTTATATATAATACATGTAAATAAACAGAAAAAAGTCTGGATGGATCTGTATTAAAATATCAACAGCATGTAATTCTGGATGGGGAATCCCAAGCATTTCTTTTTTCCTTTTGCTTACTGACATTTTCTAATTTTCCTGCAATGAGGAAAAATGTGGATTTTATTATCTATGTTACTTGGATTATAAAATGTCTCAGGACATTCTAAACTCACTGAAAGTATCAGAGAAGTTTTCACAAAAATGGCATTTGATGCTTCTACTCAACGTTGCAGATGTTTTGAGCTTCTGCTAAGCACCAGGCGCTATGCTTGCTGCTGTAGGCACAGGGAGAGAGTTATACACAGTCCTTGCTCCTGGGACTCAAATGCTGCCCTCCCTTCTCCTCCATCTGCAGCTCAGATGCCACCTCCCTACCTGTCTGGTCTCAGAAGCCCTCTCTGTCAGACTCACTGTCTCAGATGCTTCGTCACACCCTAAACAGCTCCGTATATGGATGTCATTTACCCCCAAGATCATGAACTCTTTGGAAGCCAGAACTATATGTAATCTTTCTATTGAATTCCTAAAGCTGGGGGAACATGGGTGCCCTGGGTGGCATAGTGAACGGAGCCCATTGGAAGGAAGCGGGTGTTGTGGTCCAGACAAGAATCGGTCTCAGTGCCAGAGGCCTGGGGAGCCTCATGGTTCCCGACTCTTGAGCCCAGCTGGGGACTGAGGAGGGGCTGCCTCACCCCATGCTCTGCACACAGAAGGGCCCCAGTGTTTATTGAACTGAAAAGTGACCACTCCAGAGGCAGGCCCTGCACCTGCATTTGGGAAAAAGGATTCTCTCCACCCCAAGACACCACCTTCTCTCGAGATCACAAAGCTCAACTGATTATGTTCACATTCAGGGACTGAAGACGCTTATCTGATTGTAAACCTGGAGCCTAGCTCCAGACTGGATACATGGTAAGTGGGAAAGGAATCGAGAAAGGGAGAGAAGAAGGAATGAGGGAAGGAAAGAGGAAAAGAAAAAATGGGGAAAAAGGAAAAGAAGGAAAGAAAGAAATGAACAGAGATGGGAAATGAGTGACAAATACAGTTCTCTCTTCATTCTGCTTCAAGTAGTGGAGATTCTGTTGACAAATAAAAAATAATAATAATAAGGTAGGAAGTGAATATCACTTGTGACAAAGAGGAAAGACACCCACACACCCGAGCAACTAGGACGTGCAACTGTAGGTTGGAGCTGCCCCTTGTCCCCTTTCCTCCTCCAGTAGGTGATCCGGCCACCCATGCCCACCACAGCCTGACTCACCCCGGACTCTCCCCGCCCTGCAAGGCCAAGACTTCTTCACATTTTCCGTCATGCTCCCGGCTCTGGCAGACAGGTGGAGCATGCCTGAGTCATGCAATAGGGGTCTGAGCAATTTACCAGATGCTTGAAGTCTCTAGCTTAATGACGAAATGAACAAAAATTTCCTGCTGCCTTTGTGCCAGTCTTTTCCACCCAAATCCAACGAGTGATCTGGGAATATGACTGGCTCTGTCCTAGGACTGCAGATTGCTCCATCCAGGGAATTCAGCCTCCAGAACCTCTTCTTACTCCCCTTTACTCATCCTCTGCTCTCCTTACCTGTGCCTCAATATCCACAGACCGTCTCAATCCTTAAATGTTCTCCATCATAAGGGCTCCCCATCACTGCCATGTGAGGGCCTCTCTCCCTCCTCCCAACTACCTGTTCTTTATCCGAACCTTCTGATGGCATAAACCATGTTCCACAGTTGACAGCAATCCACGTGCACAGAACCCACCATCACCAGCTCCCCTCCAGGCCTCTCGGTTCCCTCAGTAAGTGGTCCAAGACCCAAGACAGAGAGTCATCCTAGCTTCTCCTTCTTCCTCATCCCACATCCAAAGATGCACCCAGGTTTCTTTTTCCCAGTTCTACTGCCTTCTTTCCTTGGACGCTTGCCATCTGTGTAAAATGTAAATCTGAGCCTATTTAAAACTTTCAGTAGCTCCCTATTACCCACAAAGGGGAAAAACTCCAAGTCCCTCCAAATGGTGCCTGAATTCTTTGTACTTTGGCAACTTCTACCTCCCCAGGCTTGTCTCCCCTGCATGGTAGGGACACTACTGCCACATTAAATTATTACCACCCCGAACATGCCTATATGCACCCCCTGTTAGAACACTCTTTGTCCCCCACTCCTACATGCTTCCAAGGACTGTCCTCTGAAGCATCTGCCCAGGTGGGACCTCATCACTGGCTCCCTGTAAGGGAGTGCCTCTCTGACAGGGCACCTGCCGTGCCCTGTGTTCACAACTGGCCTCTGCTGTTAGATTCTGAGACCCTTCATGTTAGGGTCTGGGTGTTCCCCCTGTGACCTTGGGGGCATATCACAGTGGCTAGCACGTAACAGATGCTCAGTAGGAATAAGACTTCCTGGAAGAGTTCCTCGGGGGCAGATGCCTCACACTGTCCCTCACTGTGTCCTCAAAGATGCAGTGCAGAGCGCATAGCATTCAGCAGATACTTGTTGTGTGAAGAATGAAGGAAGGAATGAGAACTTGTTGTCATCATCAAGGAGGGAGGAGGTCCACAGGGCCATCATAGTCACTGCAGGGCATGATCTGACCTTGACTCAGCCTAATTCAGTGGAAACTGTGACTGAAGTCACTTCTCTCCAGCATGTTGCCTTGGTCTCCCTGGGATACTGGGCACACAGGAGACTTCAAACCCTAGAAATTCTGGATCCCTTCTAGATAAATGGAGGGATATCAGGTCCTGCTTGAGTCATTCTTAGACAATCTGGGTCACCTGGAATCTGTCAGAGATCTGGCTCATCCCTCCTCATCTAGAGGATGAAACTGGCTCTGGAAGTCAGGACCAGGGCTCCAGCCACTGAGCCCTACATCCTTTCCATCTCTGTTGTCCGAACCACCTATTTCACTGGCCACAGCTGAACTGAGGGAGGACCTGGGGAGCTGTAACGTGAGAACAGAGTCTGGCAGTGCCTCACAGAGTGTCCACTTGACTGCCAGCTGCCCAACTGAGGGAGGGGGAGCCCACGGACTTTGAGAGGTGAGGGAGAAAGTCAATCCTGTTTCCTGTGGCTCATCTCTCCAATGGACTGTGGCCTGGGGGAGCAGGAGCTGGACCTCCGATGTGGTGTGTTCAGTCACTGCCCTCCCAGGGAGGTTATTCTGTGGAATCCCTCTAGGTGAGGCCAGCTTTCTGAACTTCTTTCAGCTCCTGGCATGTATAGCAATATTCCTAGTGCTCAGGGCTTCTCTGGTGCAGAGAGAGCTTGGGCCCTGCACCAAGCTCTTCATGTACCAGATAGTTGATCTCTTTAGGTTCCCAGTTCATTGCTGAATCCCCAAGACCCAGAAGATGCTTTGAGCATAGTAGAGGCTCATAAATATTTGTGGGAAGAAGAAGGAAGGAAGGAAGGAAGGAAGGGAGGAAGGGAAGCCATGAGCCACTGTTGGCAGCAGCTACCACTGAGCTGGCTGAGAGCAGTGTGAGCCTCTATCAGTACCTGGGTAACCCGGCCGAAGCCAACTTCCCAGAGCAGAGGCCACCTCCCACTAATCTCAAGAGTCTTGGACACACATTTTCATTTACCGGAGTAGAAAATCTCTTGGGTCAGAAAACTTGACAGTCAATGAAGCGCCCTTTGTGGCACATGGCAAGGGCCCTATAATCCTTTGCTCTGAGGTCGTGCCAGCTCTGTCTCTTCCTGGGGTTTTCAGCACATCTCTCCCACAAGCCCCACACCCACCCCAGCACCATGCAAGGAACTTGTCTCAGAAGCACTGTGGGTCTCAACTACGGAGGTGCCATGTTTCTCACTGGGATCCAGGAGACGGGGTGACTGAAGCGAATCCTAGTAGAAGTGGAAGACTCGAGGACCAGTGCTGCACTTTTAATAACCTTAAAGTGGAAAAAGAAGAAGTTGGGCAGAGTGAGGACTGCGGGATAAAACAATATGAAACAGGGAAATCTGCTCTTGAGTCTCCATTCTGCCATATTAACTCTGTAACCTTGGGCATGTCACATTACTCTTCTGAATCTCAATTTTCTCATCTCTAAAGTAGAGGCTACTTACATGCTACCCAATCCAATGAGATCACATGTAGCAAAGTACTTGGTGTGCCATAAAGTACTATAAAAATATAAGCTAATAATAATAATATAATCAAATAATGGTGATGATAATCAACATCAACCTATGGGTAGCTCTGTCCCTCACATAACCCTGCAGCCTTATGTGATGTCAGTGAGCTCGGGGCGGGTGGGGGGGTGGAGGACGGGAAGGAAAGACCCCAGGTGACAGCTGAGTGTCAACACTCTGCCAGGGCATTGCTGATGCCTCTCTGGATGACAGTGCTAAGGGCAAACACTGCCCTGGCCCAAAGACTGTGAGAAAGAAGGAATGAACTTGATGGCTAATCTTTGTGACCCAGCTTTGACCCACATGGGACACTTCTGTTGATTGGAAGTGAGTTCTCTAACTTCTCAGCTGGTTTGGCAGGCCCTTGGGAACCAGAAGCTCGGGCTGGGGGTGGAGCCTGGGCTCAGGCAGTCACTCTGCCTTTGGAGCAGCATATCGCTGTGTAAGATAAGAAGAGGCTGGATGAGAAGACCTCTACAAGACCCTCCTGCCCGAGAGGATCCCATGGATCAGTCCTGCAGGTTTCCCACAGGCTCTGTCTTCAGGGGCTCATAGTCTTTGGAATGGTACCCAACACCCAATACTGTTGACACCACCCCTGCACTGGTTCCACTAAGGGGCACACCTGGCTTACAGGAGCTTCACTCTGACCTTGCACCAAGAGTGTTATATCCAAAAGACACTTGGAGCTGCTACTGGAAGGTTAATCCATGAGTCAATCATTCCATCTTCAAAAACAGATGGAGTACCTATAATGTGCCAGGCGTTGTGCTAGACCCTAAAGATACAGATGAAAAGAAGGCTCAGCCACCGTGCTTAAGCAGTTCCCATTCTGGGTCAGGGTAGGGTTGGGTGGAGAGACACATAAACATACATATACGACAGTATGATGTGTGCATACACCCTCCCAAGACATCTCGGTAGAAGGAAATGGGGTGGGGAGTGATAGGGGAGGTAACACTCAATGTTCTGTCTTGGGAGTGACAGCCCTGCTCTGCCATGCCTGATGGGAGGTGAATGACCCTTGCCCACTCCTTCAACCTTCTAAGCTGACGGGAGGTGAATGACCCTTGCCCACTCCTTCAAACTTCTAAGATGATGGAAGGTGAATGACCCTTGCCCACTCCCTCAACCTTCTAAGCTAGGAGCCAGAAAGAATCCCATTTCTGCCATTGATTAGCTAGGTGACTTTGAGAAAGTCACTTGGCTTCTTGGGGCCTCAGTATCCTCATCTGTAAAATGGAAACTGTGATGGCTCTTTATCTAGTCACTCAACCAAACCACAAATATTTTTTGAGCAGCAGCTATGTGCTAGGTTTTGGGAACACAGCAGGGAGCAGACACATGCCTCTAATCTCATGAAGTTTAAGGTTCACTGGGGAAGACAGACATTAAAGCACAACATCACATTAGTGCTGACAGCTAAAAAAGGAGAAGCACAAAGTCCTAGGAAAATGCAAGAAGGGACTCTCACCCAGGCATGGTCATTCTCTCTGATGTTATGGGCATCAATTAGACAGTGAATATGAAAGTTTTCTTTATACTGTAAAGTTCTGTGTAAATCTGTGCTGGCCTTTCCTGTGTTTTCCCTCTCTCACTCAAAGCTGGGAGGGTCAGAATGTAAGAAAGATGAAAAGGAAAACCAACATCAATTGAGGTCTTATTATACGGCAGAAAGGGATGCTCAGGAGGCCATGCAGAGGGTGGCACGGCTTAGGGCTTAGATGCAGAGTTCAACCAGGTGTCCCTCAGCTGCTCCATAGTAGACAGGAGAATGATTCCCTTTAGTGTTTCCACCTTCAACCCTGTTCCTTGGCTTTTAGTTAGTAGGAAAGGGGCAGACTGATGCCCAGCCAAGATGCTGAGAGAAAGGAGAGGTGCACCCAGGAGAGAGCAGGGCAAGAAAAGGTATCCTGGCAGGGATGCCCAGGTGGGAAGATAGGCCTGCCCAGCTTTGAACAGAATCCAGTCTGGCTTTGGAATACAGTGAGTGGACAGATGTGGAAACTGAGGTCCAGAGAGGATAACTGGGTGGCCGAGGCAACACACTGGTGGGTGCCAGTGGCTTGTTGCTCAGTCTGCTGGTCCCACTACACTGTGAAGGCTGGTTGGTGATGTCAACCTCCCCCTGTTGGTCTCCTCATTTCATGCTCCTCTCCCTCGGCCAACGCCCTCAGGCTCTCTCCTGTCCATTCAAAATGTGCTGTCTGAAAACCATCTGAAACTTACACTAAGTATGGCCCTTTCCTGGGGAATGCATGTGTGTTGAAGCAGGTACTGACCCCAAGAAACTTGCAATCATGGGGTTTCAGGTCTAAGCCCTAGGAGGAACCCCACACAGTGGTACGTCGTGGTGGCTAAGGTAGATTTCTCTCCAGATGAGGAAACCAAGGTCCAGAGCCAGAGAGGAAAGCAGCTCACCTTGGGTCACAGAGCTAGTAAGTGGCAGGACCAGGCCTAGAACCCAGGTTTTCTGAACTTCAGCCCCATCAAGAAAACTGTAGATGGTGTAGACCTTAGGGCAGCTAGAGAGGACCCCTCCCAAGCTGGAAAGCTTTCTCATGGGATGGCAATCCTGCCCCCATACGACAAGGGGAAACTAGATATGAAGAATGTAAATTTACTTTCCCAACATCCAGAGGTCTGGGGAGGAATTTTGGTCCCTATCCAGGGCTTTCCAGGTTAGCTGCCCCAGGTCTCTTGCCTGACAGCCACAGTGCAAACACAAGCCCTGGCATCCCCCAGAGTCAATATTTTCTTCTCTGAAGGTGTCATCCTGTTGTTGAGATGGGCCCTGGTGGTGGGGCAGGAAAACCCAACCTTTGAAGTCATACTCCTGTTTGAATCTCAGGTCTGTGGTCTTGGGGAAGTTATTCAACCACTCTGAACCTTGGTTTCCATGTTGATAATGATGGGAGAAATACTGCCTAAATTTGGGAGTTGGTCTGACAATAAGTGAGATAACAAATCTGAACTCACTGCATGGTGCCTGACACATGGAAGTGCTCAATCAATGTTTTCCTTTCCCCTCTGCAAACCCTTCCTTTCTATAATCACCAGAATATTTCATGGAGTCAATTTAGAGAAAGTCAGTGATGTGATAGAGACAAGACATACTGAAAGTGGAATCTTAAGGGAAATCTCTGGGTATCTTTATTAATACAGGTTCTTTGGCCTGAGATACTTCAGAACTTGACCCAGCCAGTCTTTACAATACCTAGGGGTCAGGATGCTTGGGTTCTGGTCTTGGATTTGAGGGCTTTGCTCCTGGGTCTTAATTTCCTTGTTTGTGACATGAGAAAATAGGTCAATAATTCAGCAAATTTTTATTAAGCTTCTAATGTCTTCCAAGCACGAAACACAAGGCTGAGTGAGGAAAGAGAGATTAAAGGGATGGACATGAGGATGGGTAAGATGTGGTCGCTGCCATATAGGGACATAGAACCTGGTAGTAGAAGCCAAGAAACCCATGAGGGAGCTACCACAGCAGGTGTTTAAAAGCACAGACTTGGAAACCAGTGTGCTGAATTTGAATGCCAGCTCAACCTTGGGCAAGATACTTGACTTCTCTAGGACTTGGATGCTATAAAATGGTTCCTATAAATTATATATCATATTAATATATATGGTACTATTTATAATATTTATAGCAATAGTATTATATGTTATATTATTTATTACTTATTTGTAATATATTTATATTATATATTTGTATTATTATTTATTATATATTAATTATATAATATATTAATATATAATATAAATTTATATCATCTAACTTAAATATATTATATAAATATAATAAATATATTATGTATAATATATTAATTTATTAAAGCACTTTAAATAGTGTCTGGCTCAAAGTATAAGCACCATGTAAGGGTTTGGTATTATAACCAGGTTTACAACATAGAAGGCAGACCATAGTTGCATGCTTTGTAGAGGAAGGCACAGTCAGTTCTGATTAGTTGAGATTGGTAGCATTACATCAGGCCTTAAAGGAGAAGGAGGTTTGTAGTGACACCTGGGCAGCTTCCTGCTCTTTAGGTCAGGTCACTGGAATCCAGCCAAATCTCCAAGGTGTTCCACCAGTTTTGGACTGATGCTTTTGATTCTGTCTGCCCCTACTGTCCAACGTGTATAAAGCAAATTGGATGCTCAATCTCGTTGTCACTAGAGAGACATGTTAAAACCCTGACATGGAGAGCTTACAGCCTTATTCAAGAGACTTGGACAAGTATGTGACATAGCTGTGGAATAAGAAAGAACAATAGAGAGAGGAGAAGCTGAGTTGAAGGGAAGTTTGGAAAACATGTATTCGTTTGCTAGGGCTGACATAACAATGTACCACAGACTGGGTGGTTTAAAACACAGAAGTTTATTGTCTCACAATTCTGGAGGCTAGAAATCCAAGATCACGTTGTGTACAGGGTTGGTTTCCTCTGCAACCTCTCTCCTTGGCTTGGAGATGGCCACCTTCTCCTGTGTCTTCACATGGTCATCCCTCTCTGTGTGTCTGTGTCCTAATCTCTTCTTTGTATATGGACACCAGTCATATCAGATTAGGACCCACTTTAATGGCCTCATTTTACCTTAATTGCTTTTTTAAAGGATCCATCTTCAAATAGTCACATTCTGAGACACTGGAGGTTAGGATGTCAACATATGAATTTGGGGATCACAGTTCCGCTCTTAACAACAGGTGAGAGGAACGGCCTCCAAAAGTGACTCCTGTACTATCACAGATATCCATGGACAGTGGGACAAGGATGGAGATGAGGCAGAAACAAACCAAGATCCACGCCCACCTGAGAAGTGTTCAGCAGACTTTAGAAGGTGAAATGGAGATTACGCTGAGACTCAGGGAACAGCGAGGTGAGGCAGTTTCCAAGCATGAGCTTTGAAGCTTCTGCCTCTTGGGCACCAGGAAGTTAATCCCCATCACACTCCCTCTCCCCGGCACCTTAACATTTCTACTGAAGCACCAAGGAGTTTGCAGGTATTCCTCCAGACTTACTGAAAAAGAGGAGAGCCATCATGAGACCATCACTGACCCATCCCACCAGCCTATAAAGGCTGGACGAGACATTATAGAAGTATTCTCTGAAGTGGGAAAGTTGCTTGGAGTAAGGAATTGATATCTCTGGGGAAATGGCTGTGGCTTATTTCCCTTTTCTCCCCTCGTGAGTGTGAAGAGTTAGTTTTTACCACCTCTCAAGCCAAGCAAAGGGACGAGAAAACCACTCAGAGATTGGTGGTACCTGCAGGAAAGTGAAATGGATATATCCAATCCCATCTGGATGCTCGATGCGCTGCAGAAATTCAGAGCCCAGAATAGAGACCAGTGAGGGGATGCTTTGAAGAGCTTACCATGTGCCCCTGGAGTTTGGGAAGCATTCCTGGTTACAAAGGCTGGATTACTACAGCACCAGCCCAATCCATCTCCTGAGATCCCAATGCACAGAAGATGAAAGGATGCCCGAAAGAAGACCAATGAAAGAGGAAGAAGGAGAGAACCTGCAGGAAAGTGGAAGCTCAGACCATCCACTTCTCCCTACTTACTGCAGGTTCCTGGGCCATGGGTTAGGTCTGAGCTCATGAGGCAGGAAAAACCATTAAATTGTGCTAGACTGAAGTCTTTAACCCCTGAAAGTTATCAGAAAGCTTTATCATTTACCAGAGAGATTAAGGGGGAAAAAAAGAGATTGAATATAACATTTTTAAAGTATACGATTTGATAACTAGATAAATAACCCATTTTCTATCTATGAAATACTGAGTTCAAATTATCAATAAGTTCCAAGAGCCATTTTCCCACTATCAGAAGTTACTGCTGACCACATACATGATTACTTCTCCTCTTATATGGTAACCTTCTCCACCCAGAGAATTCGCCTAGTGGGTTATTTTTCTTAAAAGGTCACCCATACTGTTTCTGTGTATGTATATAAAAAGACTCTTGTCTTGTAAATGAATGTTCATAGCATTATTATTCATAGCCAAAAAGTAGCTATTCATAAATGAACAAAAAGTGGTATATCCATACCATGAGGTATTTTTCAGCCATAAAGAGGAATAAAGTATTGACACGTGCTAGAACTTGAATGAACCTTGAAAACATTATGTTAAGTAAAAAAAATCCAGACAGGAAAGACTACATATTATATGATGTAATTTATACAAATTTCTAAATAGGTAAATCCATACAGATAAAAAGTATATTAGTGGTTGCCAGGGGATAGAGATGTGGAATTGGAGGGTGGGAACAGGAATGGGAGGAGTGACTAATTGCTAATAAATTTCTGTTTAGAGTGATAGAAATGTTCTGGAATCAGATAGTTGTGAAAGTTGCAAAGCCTTGTGAACATACTAAACATCAGTGAATTGCACATTTTAAAAGGGTGAATTTTATGGTATGTGAGCTTCTATCTCAATTTTTAAGGCGCTCCTAGGGCCTTAGTGGGGTTCTGGGAAGGCTTAGTTCCAAAGTCTTCCTGCTGCTGACTCAGATAAAGAACTCTGTATTAACATTCCATTTCGTTTAGTATGCGCTACTACACCAAAGAATAGCTATTACATTAGACCAAGTAAATCACATTACAGAAGAACAATGCCAAATGGTGCGGTAGATTATAGAATACAAATACCCAGCATTCTAGCAGGTTAGGAGGAGAGCACAGTGGAGACTCGTTGGGGAATGGGGTGGAGTGACTTGGGGCAGGACTCAGGAAGCCTTCTGGGAGGGGTGGGGCTGAGCTAGACCTTGATGGATGGGTGAGGCACAGGTAAGTGGGTTGAGGGGCCGGTGAGAGGGATGAGTATCCAAGGAGTCATGTAGAGGTCAAGTGATGAGACACATCCAACTCCCTTCCATGCTGCCTCTGAGACCTAAAGTGGGTGGGACATGGGAAAGAGCAAAGACGGCAGGGGGCAAGCCAGAGATGGAGAGATGTACACCTTGTGCTTGTTTCCCAGAAGATCAGGATGCAAGGAGACCAGGCTTTGTATAAAATGTGGTAGGTTGGCAATATTTGTACACTAAACCAAAATGTGGAAAGAACTAGGAGCTTCGTTCATTGAAATGAATATAATGCTGTTTCTTGAGCAATTGGCCCACTTAGGATGGGGATACAGGGGAAAACACACTTAAAATTACTAATTAGCTGTATATATTTCTATCTCTTTTAAGAAAATCTCATTTTAGGAAATTATTCAAAGTAAATTTCACCTCCCTATTAACATGTTTTACCCCTCTCCCCCTTGTCCTGCCCATGCTGGCATCTGGGTTCATGAGCAGGGAAGCTTATATGGCCTGTAAGCCCCACGCCAAGGGAAGCCTGGGGTTCTACTGTTCGATTTTGGGTTTTTGCTGTCCCCTACTGTTGAAGGACTGAACTGACAGGGTTCTTGGGCTGGCCCAGGTGGTCAGTGAACTTGTGTTCTGTTCCCATGGCCTGGGCAGGTGCAGTATCCTCCTGGCTCATGCCAGTTCACTCTAGCTCCTCCTGCAGCTGGGGATCTCCCTGAGCCCTGGCTGTGACTCCCGAACATCCCGTCGCCAGCAGCCCACCCTGACACTTTCAACTGTAGAGGCACAGACCCTGTTTATCCTGGCTAGGGTCACCCTCCCACCTCCCAAGTCCCCACACCCCCAGCGAAGTTTCTGCCAGCACCATGAGTTCCCTCCACCTCCGCGGGACAGATGGGAACCTCTGGATCCCTTTCACTCCCGTGGGAGCCAGGGAAGCTTGGGAGGAGTCTCAGCGCCTTCCACAGCACCAAGTAGGACATAAGTCACGAGATTGCTGTTTCCAGCTTTCTTCTCAACCTGATTATTTATCCACCTCCCGACTGCAGCCCCACTGATGAGAGAGTCAAAGCACGCATCTATTTGATTAGCCGTCTCCATCCCCTTCTCCCGCAGGACCTCAGGACCCGCTGCAGGACCAGAGGAGCTTTTAATGACCTTCCTGTGTAGAAGGGAGTTCCCCTCCATCGCATCCTCCTCCTCTTCCCTTTGCCCTTTGCCCTTCCTGAGACCCAGAGGGTCACAAGGTCATCAGCTCTCCGAGGTCCTCACCAATCCCAATATTAGAAGCAGGTCCCAGATTTTTACTCTTTCCCCAGGCTCTTTGTTCCCATGTGAAGGGGCCAGATGCCCTGGAGAAGGAAACTGTGAGAAATGTGTTCAAGAGAAGAGCAGACGTGTCGGCTTTGGGCAGAAGGGGGAGAGCAGGTGGAGGTCCTGAAAAGAAGCCTGCAGGCCCGCAGAACGGACAGGTAACAACAAGGAAGAGGAGAAACCTGTGGGTGCTCCTTAGAGTCTGGTCCAATTTCAAAGCAGCCCCACCCTTAGCTCATCGACAGAAGAGCACAGGGCTTAGCTCATTCCGGCTGGGCTCAGACACAGAGCAGGAGGCTGCCTTTGGTTCCCTGCCCAAGGCTGGCCCCAGCAGGTCCGATGTACAATTGCAGAGGGAAAATACAGCGTTAAGTGCAGCCCTTACCGGTGAAATAGGGTGCAGAGAAAAAACAAGGCAGAGCTTCACTCGGACCCCTCCTCGGAGGTCCCCTTTGGACTGAGACCTCGTAACAGAAAGACCATACTTGGATTCTACTCTCTGGGGAAGACAGGGCTGGGCTCAGGGGTATGTTGGGGAAAATTGAGTGGTGTGGGCTAAAAAGAGCAGTGGAGAGAAAGCAGAGCCAGGGAATCCCACGTGTGAGACCGGCTCCTGCTCTGTCCCAGCCTTTAGCCCCCTGAGCTTCCCTACAGCCATCTATAAAACAGGTGTGATGTAGCTGTACTGCCTCCCTCAGTTATTGTGAGGATTAGAGAAAGAGTGATGACATGAAAACATGGATTGTCAACATTAAGGCAGAACTGTTTTCAAATAATCCTTTAGTATATATCCAGCAAGAAAGTTAGTCCAGGCAGTAATTCCTAAATTATTTTAGCCTCGATCCCCATGTTCATTCCATCACTGGAGAGAGAGAGACAGAGACAGAGAGACAGAAGAGAATAGACATGGGATTTACAAAGCAACCAACTTGGAAGATGCTCAAAGCTAGCAGCTTGCCCATGAGGTTAAAGAGGCATTTTCTCAAGGACCAAGGAAGCTGGATCATGGGCTGAATTGAGACGACAGGAAAGTTGTTTATTTATATGTTTCCAAGAAAGAACAAGATCATAGTGCTTTGAGAAACCAGACTCTAGGCCCAGGGGCCGGGGATCTTCATGATGCTTCATGGAGTCTGAGCCTGGAAAAGAATATGGTTTGGTGAGGGTCAGGTCTCCAGCTTCAGAAGCATAACTCAGGCACTCCCTGGGAGGGATGGAATGAATAGTCAGGGAGCTGAATGTCAAGAATTGCCCTGCAGGTGCCCAGGGTAGGAGGAGCCCCTTCCTGCTCCTCCCAGAGCCAGGAATCCCTGGAGTCTCGTCAGGCGGGAGCCTGTGAAACACATCTCAGGCACCTGCTCCTCATCCACCCTCAACCTCTGGGACTGGCCGGTCCACATCTGGGTCTGACCAGGTGAGTGGGTCTTTCTGAACCTAGAGAGGGCACAGCTGGAAGGGAGGGGCCTGTTGGAGACCACGGGGAAAGAAGAGGGCGGAGGGAGGAGGAGAGATTTTGCCTTGGGGCTGGTGGATCCCCCTTGGAATTACACCCCCTAAAACTGGATGGTGAGTGATTAGCCAGCCTAAATTCTTGCCAGTGTCTGGCCTCTGGCAACTGAGACAGCTGGCTGGGGAGGGCGTACCCTAGGCCATTTACCTCTCACAGATGCATTCATGGACGCTTAGAGAGTGGGCGGGTGCACATGGAGAAAATTGTGACACCCAATATTACCACGAAATGCCAACTGGTGTCCTTTTCTCTACTTGAGTATAACTGCCTTCCTGCCTTTCTCTCTTTTCTCCTTCATTTATTCATCCATATATTATTCATGTATTCAGTTATTTTTGGGGCTCCTACAAATTACCTGGTGCTGTTCTAGACACTGGAATATAAAGTGTGCAGAACTGAGTGGGGGGCTGAAAATCCCTGTTCTAATAGAGCTTCCATTTTAGTGTTCCATCTACATTTATTGGATACCTTCTATGCGACAAGAATTGTGCCATATCTTAGAGATACATTCATTTTTAATGAATGTGTGTGTACTTATGGTTACCTCCAGATATCAGCAGCCTGGGGATAGATTCCAAAGGAGGAAACAATGACCTAAGGTCTCACAAATCCATAAAGCATCTCGATTGGGTTTTAGGTTGACTGAATTCACACCTAGATGTCCTGCCAGCAAACCCAGCGGCCTTGCCAGCCTCCTCTTAAAGTGCCCACGACCAAGTGCCCCCCAAAGTGTCCCCCGAAGGGCCCTCCCAAGATGCCCCGCTCCAGTCTCTTCCTGCTGTGGTCCTGGACCCAGGGCTGCTGTGGCCTCAGCTGACTGGGACATCAGCGATCCAGCTGTTTCCACAGCCTTGAGGCTGCTTCCCAGCTGGGCTCTGAGCATCACCCGAGTAACCAGCAGGCCGAGGACCGGCTCCAGTCCTGTGCTTCTCATCCCTCAGTCTCGGCCGCCCCTCGATGCGTCTCACCTTGGGGATAAGACCACACCGGTGCTGCGCTGTGGAAACAGCTGTTGGCACAGAGACTCTGGGCTGGGCTCAAACTCGCTCTCCTGAGGTTTGGACGTGATTGCTCTGAATGAGCCGCTTTGCTGCAATAAATGTTTTTAAACCCCCTGGTCCTGTTTTCTTTTAATTCAACTTTTCACTCCGCTTACCAAGTCTTACTCCTTCTCTCTGAATAAATGCCTGGGTTCTTAACTTCGGCTGGATAGGAGAAAAAAATCAATCTACCAAATAGAAATAAATTAATTTTTAAAAGTACATGTATGCTTTGTTTGAATAAACCTAAAATGTGGACATATTACTGAAACAAATAAATTGGGGATATAACGGTGTATCAGGGAGAATCTTATTACAAAAATATGTTTAAAATGTCCCTATAATCATTTTTTAAATGACAATGACAGAAAATGTCCTTTTATGTAAAAAAGACATGAATTTGGATATTATTTCATAAATGCATTTTCAATAAAATATCATATTAGCTGCAAGTTTTGTGTTCAGTCTTTGCTGCTAAGTTAGCTATTAACTGAAAGGATGTTTGTGAAGGAAAGCTCTGGCTTACGTGAGTTCAGATTAAGGAAACATAGAGCCACCCTTTCGGGTTCTTAGATCCTTCCTATCACAGGGAAGGCTAAGTGAATTTAGCTCTTTGACATCCACACGTGAGAACAGAAGCCCCTTGTCAGGTGTGCGCGGATCAGGAGAGGATGCCTGTACGGATCTCCATCGTCCTGCCCTCTCCACAGCCTCAGGGTTGTGTGACCCTGCTCCACTAGCTTATACAGCCCTCTGATGGATGAGGTGGAATGAGCTAGAAAGCAATCTTGTACCCATCCTCGCTGGACCGCTGGCATTGTCATTCGGGGAAGGCCTGGGAATGGGGTTTGGTCTCAGTGAGCGTCTCCAGCACCACTGGAAGACCTCCGATGGAATGACCCCACCCACCTGAAGGCCTATAATTATTAATTCTGTGTTTCCATTCACTTGTCAAACTTCTGTCTCTCCACTGGAATACAGTCAAGGTGGGTAGAGACTGTACTTCTTTAAGGCATGTTGGTGTCCAGAGTTGGCCTCGTGGCCAGTAAATACTTGTTGAGTGTGTGTGGGAGTGAGATAACGAACTCTGACTCTTGACCTTACTAGTGGGGGCAGTCCACAAAAATCCTTGAATTTTTCCCTTTGGAGATGCTTTGCTCTTTTAATTCATCCTAGCATATCCCTCTCTCATGTACTCTCACGAGATCTGCTTGATCTTTATCTGATTTGCTCAGCCCAGAATCTCTGAGAATAGTGCCTTGGTCACAGGTATTCCAAGGCTCAGATATGCAGTGGTTGGTTAGTATTTCCTTAATGCTTACATATTCATCTAAAACATCTTCTGATTCCAGTGATTAAAAAGATACCAAAACTGAATATAGTGGTCATAAGCTATCGTGTGTGTGTGTAGTGATGGTATCTGATTAAGATAGTTTTATTCCATGATAGCCTATAATTAGTACTGTTTGGGTCATGAAAAATGATCAGTTCCATCTTTGACTTGATGAGAAGCAAGTGCGCAGGCATTACATAGAAAAGAGGCTAAGCAGACAATAAGGCTGTCAGGGATCTGATATGAGGAAGTAATTTAAAAAGCATAGTTATCAATGATCTGAAAACCCCACCAAACAAAACAATTGACATTTGGGGCCATACAGAAAAACTGACATTCTGGGACTAGCTATGATGGTCACATCCAAAAAGAACTTGGTGGACTTTAGCTTCCCTTATAATATCATTACAGATGGCGTATGTATATGCTAGTGTATCGAATCTGTGTGTAAATTTATTATCACTTCAGATTGAGAAACCTGTTGATATTACACTGAAATGATTGAGAATGAGTTCTGATTTTATTTTTGGGGTCAAATTGTCTAAACTTTATTCCCAGTTGTGTGAACTTGCACAATTTGTTTAACCCTAGGAACCTCAGTTTTCTCTTTAGTGTAGTGGGAATATAAGTAGTACCTACATCACAGGATTATTATGAGGATCAAATGGGGTAATATGTGTAAAGCACTTAGAACAATACCTAGAACAAAATAAGAGGTCAACAATCATTAGTTAGTATATTATTTTCTATTATAATCTATGTGTATGTATATGTGATATGTATGTGTATCTACATCTATATCTATGTGTACCTGTTCTGTGTTCAGTAGCCTCTCTGAGGCTCACCATGGGAGGGGTGCTGGAAGGTCACCAAGGTGCTGGATGACATTGTTCTCCCTGGGATTGGATTGAAATGTCAAGTGGATGGAGAAAAAGTGCCAAAAGTCCCCAGGGAGGATTCACACCTTGAAGCTTCATCAGCATTTACAGCAAGTGTCAATTACGGACCTGACAGCTTACCTCTGAGGCTGAGGTCGGGGTTCTTTCTACAGGACCAATAGGACAGAAGTCCTGACTTCTTTCCTGAGAGCGTAGGTGGGAGGGGTTCTCAGGAGAGTCACTCACAGCTGGACAGTAGCCACGTTGGGAATATTTACGCCATAGAAATGGATAATGCTTCAAACCAGGCCCTTTTCTTTCTGGGGTGCTGGTGGTTAAACCCATCCCAGAGCACTCCTAGTTGTCCTGGACGGATTGCTGGGAGCGCAGGCTTGTACTGAGGGAATGTGCACACCAAGGAGTTGTGAATCTTGGTGTTGGCTTGTGAGGATGGAGCAATCCCAGCTTCCCTCTGGAAGGAGAATAAGCTCAGCCTGTTGATTTTTTTATCCATGTATTTTCATCTGGAGGAAAGATGCAGTTGATTCAAGTCACTGATGTAACTATGATCTAAACAACATTCCTCTTCCATATAGATATTGATTTTAAAAGAGGTACAATTATGAATATTTAAGGAGTTTCCTTATCTTTTAGGTTGACTGAACTCCTGCCAAGATGTCCTGCCAGCAAAACCAGCAGCAGTGCCAGCCCCCTCCTAAGTGTCCCCCAAAGTGCCCACTCCAGTGCCCAGCCCCATGTCCCCCTCCAGTCTCTTCCTGCTGTGGCCCCAGCTCTGGGGTGGGGCTGCTGCCTGGACCACCGCAGGCCCTTCTCCTCCACCGGCGCCGGCACCAGAGCCTCAACTGCTGTGAGCTGAGCCCTCGGGGGCTCTGGCTGCTGACCTGACCCTAGAGGGGCTGCTGGGGAACGGAATGACCGAGAACCTGCTACAGCCAGATGCCCTCCTCCTCCCTCTCGTCTCCCAGGACACGGGCTGACAGGGACCCCAGAGACTCACAGGGCTTCCTGGGGAGAACCTTGTGTTTGGTCGGGCAGCCCAGAGGCTCAACCTGGACATTAGTCTCCTTCCCTCTCTTCTCCATGTTGGAATAAAGCTCTGATCTCCCCCCTGCAAAACCTCTTGGTCCTTCTCCTCTTCTTCGTCATCTCCAACGTCCCCCAAAGTTCAGGGCCTCAGAAGCCTGCTGTTCATGATGCAGGGACAGGACCTGAGTGATTAGAAGGAAAAGCTGCTCTGAGGACTGATTCCCTCCAGGAGGGTCCCCTCCAGCCCCAGCAGCTTCGTCTTTCCACAGTAGGCTGTACACAGGTCCCTGTATTCTGTGTGTTCTGGAGGCTGAGAAGGGCTAGGAAGCTTTGTGATGTGTTGCATGTCTAGGAAGAGGGACAGATCTCCATCCCACAGAACTTCCCTCCTGTTAGAACACACAGGTGGATAAAATGTTTGAAGTGGGTATGGAGACCCTCCCCTCCCCCACCAAATACAGTCGTGGTCACTGAGCTCCCTTCCAGGGAGGGGAGTCTGGTTCAGATTCAGCCTTTCCACTCACTGCATCCAAAACACGGTCCCTCTTCCCAGTGTTTGATCTGCTGCCTCAGGACCCGGTCCTGTCACCTGGAGGAGTGATGAGTGTGGGGATACTTATCAGAAAAAAACACTAATGTGAAACTGAGAAAATAAAAAAAAAAGGTGGACAGACTCTAGGGAGGAATGGGGCTCCCATCTTTCAATATGTGTCCTCTCAGCTCAGTCTCCAGGGATATCAGGGCTGAGAAACACTTGCTCCAGGATGGTCAGGGGTCCAGGGGGTCCTAGGGAGAGGTGAGGGCCGCAGGGCACCCAGGGGAAGGACTAAGGCTCTTCAGAGTCAGGTAGGGCGTCTATGTGAGGATGGTAGACTCGGCAGACAGGTTCTGACCAGGGTGGGGCTCTACTTAAGAAGCCTGGTCCCCTCTTCACCTCACAGCTGCTGACCAGAAACAAGAGCCTTTGTCTGACTGCCCTGAGCCGCTGTCCTCGCCCCTGTTCTAAATCACCCTCTGCCCTGAGTCACTTTCTTTTGTTTATGCTTTTCACTGTTTCTGCCAGTCTCCCTATTCATTTCCCAGTCCCTGGCCAGTAGTAATTTTGATCTTTTAAAAATGTGTTTATTGGCCATTTCTACAAAATTTATTATATTATTTAAAATTTTTCTTTTAAACTTTACAGAACTTGCTATATTAACCTTGATCTGTCTTTATTAAAATATTTAATGTATCAGATTTGATTGACTTTATAATATCTTTTGTTATAGAAACATTTTTAGTCTTTATGTAGTAAATTATGTCTTTGTTTTTATAGCTTCGAGGTTTCTTGAGCTGGCAAGAGGATTTCCCTTGTCCTTAGTGTTTACATGTCAGCAAACAAAGCGAAACAACTCTCTAACCACCCCACAAAAAAACAGTAAAAAAAAAAAAAAATGAGCTCACCAAGCAGGGGACCTAGGTATTCGGTGGTAGGGGAGGCTTTACAGAAGGTGGAGCCCTGAATCTGCTTTCAGAGACTTCTGTCTTAAGTAAGAGCAACTCCCTGAGCCCTTCCTTTCTCCAGGGGTCTGAAATCTGGGCTCCTCATACGCCTTTCACAGAAACAACTAGCCTTCCATACACAGGAGATTTCCCAATCTACTTTTTTTAGTTGCATCTTACCTTATGTTTGGTATGTGTGCATGTGTGTTAGAAATTGTTCTACCCCTACAGCAGAAACTCAAAATTATAGCAATGTAGAATAGAAAGCAGACTGTCTTCACTCGTGCACAATGAAGTCAGAGGTAGGAGTCCCATGGCTGCTACGTGGCTCCAAGGAGTCATCAGAGAGGATGCCTTTCTATCTTATTTCATCGTCAGTGCTGCTGTTTCCTGCAAGGCACTCTGATCTCAGGTGGCTGATGGTATTCTGAACAGCAAGGCTGCATTTTAGGTGGGAAGAAGGGAAAAGTGTGGGTAAAGGTCTTCCTACGTCATTACCCCTTTACTGAGCTTTTCTAAAGCCCAACAAGCCCTTGAATCCCATTGACTCCCTGTAGGAACAAGAGAGGTGGAGAAGTGTAGGTTTTTGTATCTGGACACTATGGACATCAGTGTAGAGATTCTGTAAGTTAGGGATGAAGGGGAGAGTAAGCAGTGGACACACAACCAGTATATCTGCGCATATTTTGACTTTCTAGGAAAGATGGCCGGGTACTTGGTATCTGGAAGTAGCGACACAGACTCTCCTGGGTGTGCTTCATTGTATCTGGGAGAGTCACCCAGGCAGCCTTTAGCATAAACATTTAGGAACATCATACCCACCGTGGCACCTGCCTGGGCTCTGAGGTATACGCTGGGACAGGTCCAGGTGGAAAACTAACCAGGCAGGAAGGTTGGGAGTTTCCAGAACTGCAGCAGGGAGTCTGGGGCGCTGTGTGGAGACAGGCAGAAAAGCTGGCTTATCTGCGAGTGAGGGAGACTCAGGGTTACTTCTGTCTCCTCATCTCTCGTCCAGCAGCCACCCAGAGATGGACCGAGGACTAGGGTCTTGACTGGTGTCTCAGCACAGGAAAAGGGTGAGGTAGAACCTCAGAGCATCAGACTCTGGGAAGAGCTGTGCAAACACAATGCAAGTTTGGTTTTTATAAAAGCTCCATCCCTTCAAAAATATCTAGTAGGGAGTTACTATTATTATCCCCTCATTATTCTTTTTAAAAATATTAAAACTAGATTCACATAATTAGATTTCCATATTAAGTCAAATAATTTTGAAATACCAACATGCTCAGTACAATTTTGATTGGAGTTGCACAAAAAGTACAATTTGGTTTGAGAAGAACTGACTAAGTAATATTCATTCTTCCCTTCCAGAGAAAAAACATGCCTCTCTACTCAACTTTCATTGTACATCTGATTACGAAGCTTTGTAGTTTCATTGATATAATCTCTTAAGCTGTTATTAAGGTGATTTTTATTAAGATGATTTTCTCAGCTTTATTGAGATATAATTGACATATAATTGTGTAAGTTTAAGGTGTACAATGTGATGATTTGATAATGTATATGATTGAAATATTTATCATAATAAGGTTAGTTGGCATATCCTTAACCTCACATAAGTACCATTTTTGTTCTTGTTATGAGAGAAAAAGCAATCCAAGAGATGCTCTAGATGCTGGAGTTTACAGACTAGTACTTAATATAACTTTAATAAATATGTTAAAGAAAACAGAGAAAAGGAGGATAAATCAGATGAAAAGGAGGAGAATTTCAACAGAGAACTGGAATCAATAAAAAATCAAGTGGATATTCTAGAACTAAAGAATGTAGCATCTGGAGTTAGAAGCTTACTGGATTGATCTAATAGCAGACTGGGAATGGCAGAAGACAGGATAAGTGAAGAAAGGTCAAAAGAAGATATACAAACCTATGCACACAGAGGAAAAATGTGGGGGGGTGGGGGCAGAGTGAACAAGTCAAATTCATCATGCTTGAGAAGTCAATATGCATGTAACTGGAGTCCACAAGGAGAAGGGAGAATGAGACAGAGCAATCATTGAAGAAATAATGACCAAGAATTTTCAAAATCTGGTGAAAGACACAGAGGTTCAAAAATTTCAAAAAACTTCAAGCATGATTCATATAAAGAAGTCCTCATCTAAGCAAATTATAGTGAAATTACAGAAAATCAAGGCATATGTATAATCTCAAAAGCAGCCAGAGTGATAGAAACATATAATTTTCAAAGGAGTAATAATAAAAATTATGGCTGACTTTTCAACAGAAATTATAGACCTCATATTATGATGGAATCACATCTTTAAAGTGCTAGGGAAAAGCATATTTATAATAGCTCAAAACTGGAAACAATCCAAATGTCTATCAACAGTTGAATGGTATGGTAAACAGAATAATGGCCCCCAAAGAATGTCAAAGTCCTAATCCCCAGAATGTGAATACTTTACATAACAGGGGATTTTGCAGATGTGATTAAATTAAGGACCTCAAGGTGGGAAGATTATGCTGGATTATTTATGCAGGCCCAATCTAAATTACATGGGTCCTTAAAATCAGAGAACCTTTTCTTTTTTTTTTTTTAATTTATTTTATTTATTTATTTTTGGCTGCGTTGGGTCTGTTGCTGAGCGCGGGCTTTCTCTAGTTGCAGTGCGCGGGCTTCTCATGACGGTGGCTTCTCTTGTTGCGGAACCCAGGCTCTAGGAGCACAGGCTTCAGTAGTTGCGGCACATGGGCTCAGTAGTTGTGGCTAGCGTGCTCTAGAGCGCAGGCTCAGTAGTTGTGGTGCACAGGCTTGGTTGCTCTGCAGCATGCGGGATCTTTCCGGACCAGGGCTCGAACCCGCCTCTCCTGCATTGGAAGGTGGATTCTTAACCACTGCGCCACCAGGGAAGCCCATCAGAGAACGTTTTCTGAGTCTATTCAGAGAAGGAGGTATGAATACAGAAGAATGGTCAGAAAGATGCAAAGTTGTTGGCTTTGAAGATGGAGGACGTAGCCACGAACCAAGGAATACAGGCAGCCTCCAGAAGCTGGAAAAGGCAAAGAAACAGACCCTGCCCTAGAGCCTCCAGAAAGGAATGCAGCCCTTCCTAGACCTTGATTTTAGCCCACTGATATCTTTATTGGACTTCTAACCTACAGATCTGTAAGATAATAAATTTGTGTTGTTTTAAACCACTAAATTTGTGGTGATTTATTATAGCAGCATCAGAAAACTAATACAAATGGATTTAAATATATATAGGGTATAGTCATAAAACACATCTATAAAAAGAACAAACTCAACAATATAGATGAATCTCACAGATACAATGTTGAGTGAAAATAAGTAAGATACAAAACAGTATGTACTGTATGAGTCCATTTATTTCTATTTATGTGAAGTTCAAGAACAGGCAAGAGCAATCTGTGGTGATAGAGTTCAGAATAGTAGTTAGTCTTTGCACTAAATGAAAAGGAGCATGAGGCAGCTTTTTGAGGTGCTGAAAATGTTCTTTATCTTGATCTAGATGGTGACTACAGAGTACATACATGTGTAACAATGCATTGAGTTCAACACTTATGGTTTATGTAATCTGCTAGTTAAAGTTATACCTCTATATAAAAAAAATAATGGGGAAAGGCTAGAATACTCACTTGTTGACACAGTTAGTAATCCGTAGAGTAAAAAATATTTTTTAAACTTCTTTTGTTTTTAATTTGTTGGTTCTCCACTAGAGGGCACCCCTGCACAAGAGCAAGTCTTCATTTAGCGTTGCAGGGATGGCCACTGGCAGCCTGCCCCAGGCTGGCTTTACATACAGTTCACCTCCAACATTTCTCCCTCGTAGTCACTATGCCCTTTTAAACTATTTGTGGGAGGCACACATGTAGCCAGAAAATCATGCTAAAATGTGATAAGTGCTGTGACAAAATCTTTTTTTCAACTATTAGATAAGAGCAGATAAGGAATCTGGGTGGCCAGATCAAAGGATGAGCAATGTTTAGCAATACCTAAAATGCATGCAGTCTGTCTCTGTTTAAAAAGTCAAAGCCTTAACATCTGGAGATGTTCGTGTGAATTTTGACCCCTAAAAGTCTTAAGAAGGGATGTTCTCGAGTTGCCAGCATCAATATTTAGTATAAAAAAATTTTAAAGTGGGATAACTCTTTGGAACTCTCCCACAAAAAGAGGGCCTTCTTCTTCCATTTTTATAAACTCCACACAGCTCTACAAATCAAAGTGCAGTCTGCTCTCTATTTACTGTAGTCTGTTGCTATTCATTCATTCTTTCTTTCAACAGTTACTGAGCACCTTACCATGTCCCAGGCCCTGTCATCCAGAATCAGAGGTAAGGATGCTAATCCCCTGTCCTCAAGCAGTTCACACACTGGGGGAGACAGACACGATCACCACACAGTCTAAGGAATTAGCACGGGGGCCACACAGGACTGGGAGGTGGGGAGGGGGGATTAAAGGATGGTCTCTGGGAATAGGTGATTTTTGAAGTTGTGATAGTTTAACAGGAGATGAAGGACATCTTAGGTGTAGAAAATATTGTTTCTAACGCATACCAGCACAAGCCATGACAAAGGGACATTTAGCATGATGCTACCATAAAGGTACCAGATACACAGACTGCTTTGGGAAGACTGAAAAGGGAGGAATTAATTTGGTAGAGTCACATCTAGGAAGGTTTTGTGTGCCACTTCCAGGTTGACCTGGAAAAAATGAGTGAAGATTCACTTGGTGAAAAGGTGGTTTGCACAGGCAACCAGCAGGTGGCGCCCACACTTCTCCGCAGCATGCAGATACAGCCTGGCCAGATGCTCCCAAAACTACACCACCGCCACCCCCACCCCCACCCCAGGAAGAGGCCAAATGCAGAAGATGCCTGCCTGGACTAACCCCATCCCCTCCCCCACCTAACACACACACACACACACACACACACACACACACACACACACCATAGCATATACCTGAGCTAGTCTGTACCCACTACCCAGAGAAAGAAGAATCTGTGTAGGAAACAGCCATGGTGAACAAAGCCCATATTTGCTTTCATTTTACAGAAGAATGTAACTTCTGTGCTTTCTCTTTCAGGAAATAAAAGATCGATCGTCTACTGAATGCCATGAAAAGCGAACTAAAAACAGTCATGGATTTCAGAGTAGTGTGGAAGCTGGACATAAAACTAGGGGTCCAAGGAAACAGCCTCGATGTGGAGAGAAGATGGACACTCAGAGCTTGAGACTCCCGAGGGCTCCTCTGTGACCCCTGAGCCTGCCCCACCCCCCCCACACCTGGAGAGGCTGGCCTAGAACGTCGCATCTGCTACAGGCAGGGATGGCTCACCCACAAAGGAAACACACATAAAGAAAGCAAAAGGGTGACCAGTGGGGAAGACTCTGCGCTCCCAATGCAGGGGGCCCGGTTCGATCCCTGGTCAGGGAACTAGATCCCGCATGCCACAACTAAGAGATCCTGCATGCCGCAACTAAAGATCCCATGTGCCGCAACTAAGACCCGGCACAGTCAAATAAATAAATATATATATTTAAAAAAAAAAAAAGAAGAAGACAATAGGGTGTTGAGGAGAGGACAGGGCTCTGGAGCCATAATACCTGACTTGCTAGCCCTGTGACCATGGACAAGTCACCCACTCTCACTGAGCCTCCACTTCTCAACTTATAAATGGGTTCATAACACCCTCCCAGAGGAGTTGGCAAGAAGTGCCTAATGATGCCCAGCATATAACAGCTACTCAATAAATGGTGATGTCTGGTCCCCATTACTCTCCTCCTCTCTCACTCCCTCCCAGCCACACTGGCCTCCTCGCTGTATCTTGCATGCATCAGGCATACTCTCATCTCAGGGCATGTGCACTGGCTGTTTCTTCTGCCTGGAATGTTTCTTACCCATGATATCTCCTTGGCTCACTCCTTAAGCTCGTTCAAGTACTGGTGCAAAAGTAGGCTTCTTAATAAAGTAGATCAGACCAGTCAGTCCATTTAAATTGCAACTCACTCCCCATCCTCACCACATGCACTCCCAATACTAATTCCACTCTATTTTAATAGCCATTATCACCTTCCAACATTTTATGTAATTTATTTATTTATTGGGTTTATTGTTTACTGTCTACCCCCCGCCCCCACTTTTATCTGTTCTGTTCACTGTTGTATCCTTAGTGCCAGTAACATGGACTGGGACATAGTAGAGGCTCAGTAAATACTTAACTGGTTTCAGTGGATATATATATAACTGATTCACTTTGCTGTACACATGAAACGAACACAACATTGTAAATCAATTATACGTCAATAAAAAAAAAATTTTAACATCTTTATTAGAGTATAATTGCTTTATAATGGTGTGTTAAGTTTCTGCTGTAAAACAAAAAATAAATGAATAAATGCATGAATGACCTTCCATCTCTGAGAATCAAGTCTCTTCATCTGTCAAACAGGGAGAGCTGGTGTTAAGAGGAAAGGTGGTCTCTTATAGAAAAGGACCAGGAGGAGGGGAAGCCCTACATAATGGCAGAGTGTTTTCCAAGAGGCTGTCAAGGTCGCTCAGCAGGGAGGGATGAAGGGCTTCCCAGACACACATCTGAGCCCAATTTTCATGCCCTGTGCAGAGGGGCTCAAACTTGCTGCACTTTGGCTCTGGGGAGGAGCGTCAAAGTGTAGGAGCGTAAGCAGGGCTCTGTGTCTTTGGAGGTTGGCACTAATTGCCCCCTACTATACTCTGGGGACTCAGAAATCAATAGAGGTTGTTCCTTGCCCTGGAGGTGCCCACAGTCAACTTTTGTCTTTTGGAAAGGGGCAAACCTGGATTTAATCTCAGCTCCTCCACCATTGAGTTATGATGTTGGACACATCACATAATTTCTCTGAACCTGAGTTTACTCCTCTGTCAAACAGGATAATAATGGTCACTGCTCGAGGGTATTCTGAGTGCCCAGCACACTGCTTACACATAGTGTGCATTTGACAAAACTATTTCCCTTCCACTTCCATCTTGAGCTCCATTTTCCTGAGACATAGCAGTGCGATTCATAACTTTCCCTGCAGAGGGCGCCAGAGCACCAAGGCATCCTAGATTCCCCAGCTCCACCGGGCAGCACAGGGCAGCAGTGGGCAAGGTAAGCCAGCCAAGGTTCTCTGGGGCCCCAGACCTGGGGCTCCTCTCTCTCCATGCCCTCTACCCAAACCTTCCTCCTGGGCCAGCCTGCTGCCCACAGGCTGCCCATCAGCTCCCCCGTCCCAGGCTCTGCCTAATCAACATGCCAACGCTCTTTTTAGTCAGTTGATATAACCTCTGTCCTGGGTAAGTAACAAATTGGTCTGATAAAACCAATTTTGCTGGGAAGTTGCTGGATAATACCCGCTCCTCCCAGGTAACATATGTGGATTTTAACAGGGGCTTCTGAACACATATTTGGGAACAAGTGGGCATTCCAGATGCTAAAATCAAGTGTGGCTCATTTAGACAGAACTGCATGTCATGGGGAATACTGAGGATTTAGTGCTTACTCTCAGTAAGCTTACAGTAGATTAAACAGATAAAATTGCTCATACTCAACCATTTTTACACCTACAAAACAACAATTTCATACGGTCAAATTAATGTTGCACCCCTTCACCTGTTCTCAATTTCACTACAAACCCTAGCTACTTATTTATTTGTTTGTTTGTTTATTTATTTATTTAAATTTTCCCATTGTATTTCTGCCCTCAGCTTCTGTTTTCATTCTCGTTCTATCCCCTCTTGGCCCTACAGTCTCAGGTTCTTGCTCCTTGCCATGGCCACACCTCGCCCTTGTGAGGCATCTCCCAGGTGTGGCAGCTGCTATGATGGGCGTGGCCCCCACTGGTGTCTCCAGAGCACAGACACCTCGGGCACATCAGGGCTTGGTCCAGCCGGGGGCTCCAGCTTCTCCCACACCAGGGTGTCCCACGAGCCCTCTCGGGCTCCCAGCAGACCTCCTTGCCCTCGCAGACCCTGGAATATGAGTCCCACAGAATAATTATCTTAACCCCTCTGAGTTAAATTGTCCTCAACTGTAAAATGTAAAAGGATAATGCCCACCATGCAAGGTTGTCATAAGGCACCAATGGAGTAATGATTGTGAAAAACCTAGCACCAGGCCTGGCAGATGATGGTCACCGCAAGTTACAGTTCCCTCTCAGGACCCCATGCACCGTCTACAAAACTGAAGCCCCCAAAGCAACCTTACTGGTCCATCCATTTCCCTCCCGAAAATCCTGTTTACTGCTGCATCCCCACAGTTCACCATCTTGTCCAAAAGGACTGAGTCTTGCCCCACCAGCTTCTCCCATCCTGTCCCAGGACCCTGGGATCAGCCCTTCCACACAGCCAGAGTAGTGACTGCGATACCAGAGCCATAAAACAATATCAGTATTTCCACATGGATCCTGAGTAATAAAAATATCTCATATTCTATTTCAAAAGGGAACAGAGTTGCCATTAACTTCTGCTCTTTCTCCGCAGATGTTGATCCACCCGGGACAACTTCATGTGGCCTAACACACACACGTGTAACTGGAGTCCACTGGAGAATGGGGTGGAGTGGGCCAAAATTTTTCCAAATTTGATTTTTTAAAAAACTGTACACCTAAGAATCCCAATGAACCCCAAGCATAAGAAACATGAAGAAAACTACACCAAGGCACGTCATAACCAAATTGCTTAAAACCAGGGACGAAGGGGGAAAAAATCTTAAAAGTAAATGGTGGGGGAGGTTGGTGGGAGGGGGGAATACATTAGTTACAGAGGAAAAAAGAGAAGAGTGATAGCAGGCTTCTTGTCAGAAACAAGCCAAGCCAGAAGGCCACGGAACAAGATCTTTAAATTACTGAAAGAATAACTTTCAACCTACAACTTTATATCCAGTTTAAAAAAAAAAATTTTTTTTTCAAAAATAGATCTGTCTCCTAAGGCAAAAGAAATAAAAGCAAAAATAAACAGATGCGACCTAATTAAATTTAAAATCGTTTGCAGAGCAAAGGAAATGTTAGACAAAATGAAAAGATAACCTAAAGAATGGGAGAAAAAATTTTAGAAGAATTAAGGAATTTTTAAGACGTTCAAAGGCTGAAAGAATCCATCACCAGCAAACCAGAAGTACAAGGAATGTTCAAGGAAGTCCTGCAGGCAGGAGAAAGGTGACGTCAGAGGGCATCTGAGAGACACAAAGGAGGGAAGAGCGCCTGCAATGGTAATCACGTGCGTCAATGTAAAAGCGCTTTTTATTATTTAAGTCTCTTTTAAACGGTACAGTGGAATAGTGAATCTCTAAAAACATATCATGATGCCTGGGCAAGGCACCCAGCAGCGAGCCCAGGGCCACCCCTCCTGCGAGGCGCCGGGGAGCCGGGAGGCGGCGCCTTCAGCTCTTGGCCAGCAGGGGGAGCCCGTGGGCTTCAGAAAGGACGCCGCCACCCAGCCGGCCTGCCCTTCCCGATGACAAACTCCCTGGGCCAGGTAGGATAGGGCTCTCCAACAGCGACAGAGGTGCGATCCCTCAAGGATAAATTATAAAACGTGAATGGATGGGCCCTGATCCAGGCTTTCCCATTAATTTGCTGTGCAACTTCATTTGGGCTCCTGCCTTTCTGGGCCTCATCGGCTCCCTCACTGGTAAAGTGAAGGGTGAGACTAGCTGGTGTGTAAGGACCCTCCATTTCCCGCACTCTGTCATTCCTTGGTCCTGCCTAGGATGAGCCAGCCAGGCGGCCCCTCTGCTTCTGCCCTGGTGGAGCTTCCAGTGGTGAAGACAGGCAGAGCCCTCCCCTCCAGGGAAGGTTTAAAGAGAGAAGGCTTTGAGAAATCAGAACCTTAAAATCAAGCTCAAGTATTCCCTGTGCCTGTCAGCCGCCTCCACTTCCCACGTGCAACCACGGGCAAAGCACTTAAAATAATTCTTTCATTTAACTCAACATTCCAACCCCCAAAGCAAGGGAGATAGAAATAACTGTCCCACTTTTACACATGAAGAAACTGAGACCCAAAGATATTAAGAGACTTGCTTAAAGTCAGACAGCTAATAAGAGGTGGGGCTGGCATTTGAGCCAAAGGCCATGCCCTGACATGTGCTCCCCTGCAGGCCGCCGTGAGCTTTGCCCTGAGCCTCCTGAGAAATGCCTCTGTCTGCTATTGGTTCCTCAGAATCAGACTCCAACCTGGAAGGGCTCCTGTGGTCCTCTGTGCACTCCCTCATTTTGCATAGGAAGATGCAAATTCAACGGGGTTTTATATTTATTTATTTATTTTTATATTTCTTAATTGAAGTATAGTTGATGTAAAATACATGTTACAGCTGTACACTATAGTCATCCACAATTTCAAAGGTTATGCTGCATTCATAGTTATTATAAAATATTGCCTGTATTCCCCATGTTGTACAATATATCCTTGTAGCTTATTTTATACCTAATAGTTTGTACCCTCAAAAGGGTTTTTAAATGTTTAGACCCTCTTACACCTGACCGGTTCTCTTCCTATAAAAGTCCACTTTAATAAGAATGTGGCTTAATGATGGTTCTATACCATATACTGGGATAGAACCTCAGAGTTGACACATAAGTGCCTGAGTATCATCTAAGCTCTTCACAACAAAGGTAAACGTTCATAATAAAAATGAATTTTTAAAAAATGCTCATTTTATAGATGTGGATATTTCAGCACAGTTTAAGTAACTTGGTCAAGATCATATAACCAAGAGTCAACTAAAAATATCTGTAACCTTAATCCCTCAATTCTAATCTCATGCTTTACCATGACACCTGTTTTCTTCCAAGTCACTCTTTACCTCCAAAGCCTGTGATACATAATGGGTATATGAGTGTGTGTGTGTGTGTGTGTGTGTGTGTGTGTGTTTATCATGTTTATAAGGAGAGGGAAATGACAAGAAAAATGCTCAGATTAAGACCAGCTGGATGGAGCAATGGCAAAGGGTACCATCAGCAAGAAGGACCCCTCCTTTCTTGCTGAGAGCAACTCACAGAACCCAGGGCTTCCCGGGGGTCCTCCCCTGCCTGCCCCCTCCCCTGGCCTGAGCTGGGCCACTTCCTCTGTGCCCATGTGACAGAGCAGGCCTCTGTTCTGGGTACCAGGTCTTCCGTTCAAAGTCCCCAGAGCAGACCCCACCCCAGCCCCTAGCCTTCTCTGGAAGTCAGGAGGGGCCAGGGAGCAGCAGGGGCCCCCTTGCACGCCCCTCATCTTTGATGAAGGAAAGATACCATCACCTGTCAGCTGCCGGGACTTAATTAACACCTGCTCTGAGTTTCAGTTGCTGATTCAGCGTGCTCCTCCCGGCTGAGGCTCCTACGGGAAAGTCTGCCAACCTGCTAGAGGTGGGACGCAGGAATGAGGTCAGTGTAGGGGCAGGGCTCACTCCTGTTTGAACTCTTATAGCATCTTAGCACTAGAACAGGAACCAGCCAGCCTCTAACTAAACCACAGCCCTGTTTTGAAACCCTACCCTCCTGCAACCTGCCCAGACCGAGAGAGGTCCATCCAGCTCACCCAGTCCTCAGGGTCTCCAACCCAAACTGTTTCTGCAAAGCCCTCTCACACGAGTATACCTCCCCCCTCCCCAGGCAGAAGGATCTCCAAAACTTGAACCCAGGACTGTCTAGTTCTGAGCCCGATATCAAGTCTAGAACCTTCCCAGCTTGAACTCTGCACCTCGGGTCATGACTCGGCTTTCACAATTCCATCCCCATTTTCATCTCCTCCCCAAATTCACACCCTTTGAAATGACACCAGAATTCATCTGAATTATTTGAAGAAGGAATAAGCAAATAAATAAACAAGCTCATTACAGAGTGTGATAAGCACTAAGAAGAAAACAGATAGGATGATGAGTAGAGACTGACTGCAGGGGAAGGGGTGGTACCACTGTAGCTACAGGAGACCTGGAAGGGCCGCTTCCTGGCACGGCCCCATGCACATTCTGCAGCCCAGTATATATACCACCTCTGCCTTCTCAACCACTCCTGCCACCTACATCCAGCATCCCTGCCTTTTCTCCATGGCTCTTGCAAATCTTTGATATGTTTTACTTACTATTTTGCCTGTTTTTAGTCTAACCAACTATAATTGGAGGGTAAGGATTTTGTTTGTTTTGTTCACCCCTCTAGCCCCAGCACCCCGAACAGAGTTTTGACACACAGCAAGTGCATCATAAATAGGTGTTGAATAAATTAAAGTGGCCTCCATTTCTCCCCGGGAAGATGAGCATGAGCCAACAACTCAGAAGGAGCTGGCTTTCCAAACCCTCAGCCATTTTCAGAGAAGACTTGGGCACACATCTCTCTGGTCTCCCAGAACCAAAAGGAAGGGCAAGGCTCCTGCACTGCAGGCCATGCTGCAGGAGCAGTGTCCCCTAGCCGGAGAGATGCCCAGAATCCAGGACCCAAGCTTCTGAAAAAGAGCCTACTCTTCCTTTTACTTGATCCTTCCCTTTCTCTCACCCCCCACATTGAGGTCTCTTCATTTAATCACCAAATACATTTTGAAGCTACCCACTTTGTCTCTGTCTCCTTTTCCACTACTTAGTCCGAGCCATCCTCTTCTCTGCCTGGACTGCTGCAGTAGCCTACCAGCTCGTCTCTCTGCTCCTCCTCTGAGCCCTCCCAGTTAGAGCTCGTGCAGCATCCATGGTGCTTATTTTAAAACATAAAATTAGAGTATCTTCTCTCTGCTTAAAATCCTTCAGTGGTTTTTCTTTGCTCTTAAGATAAAATCCAAACTCACTCAACCTTATCTCCTACCTCCTTGCCCTTCACTTGCTACACTCAAACCCTGCTGGCCTCCTCTCTCTTTTTCAAATGCAGATCTTCTTTGACTTACGATGGAGTTATATCCCAAAAAACTCACAATAAGTTGAAAATACTGTAAGTCAAAAATGCCTTTAGTACACCTAACCTACTGAACATCATAGCTGAACCTAGCCTACCTTAAACATGCTCAGAACAGTTACATTAGCCTACAGTTAGGCAAACTTATCTAACACAAACCTATTTTATAATAACGTGTTGAATTACTGAATACGGTACTGAAAGTGAAAACAGAATGGTTGTAAGGGTACAGAATGGGTATAAGCGTGTCGGTTGTTTACCCTGGTGATCACGTGGCTGACCGGGAGCTGCATCGTGAGAGAGTGTCATACCACACATCGCAAGCCTGGGAAAAGACCAAAATCCAAATTTCCAACTATGGGTTCTGCTGAATGCCTCTCTCTTTTGCACCATCACAAAATCAAAACATCATGTCAAAACTTTGTAAGTCAGGGACCATCTGTACATCAAGTCCTTCCCATTCGTTTTGAACTTTCCCTCTTCTAGGATGCTCTCTCTCATCCTTTAAGCCTCTGCTCAAATGTTACCTTCTTGGGGAGGCCTTGAGGGCCTCGCTACCTGAAGGAGTGCCCCCTTCAGATACAGCTGTTCTGTGCCACACCAATACATTTATTTCCTTCCTAACCCTACATCCTCTGTAATTGCTTTTATTTTTAGTGTATTGTCTGCTTCTTCCACTAGTGGAAGCTGCATCAGGGTAAATAAAGATCATTGTCTCTTTAATTCACATCCCTTCTCGGAATGCCTCACATGTGGTTGGTGCTCAATGAATATTCTTTGGAGAGAATGGATACAGGGGCCTCTCCTTATTAACATCTTATCAATCTTTTACCCATTGACCCTGGTTGCAACCTTTTCATCCCTCTTGGCCTCTTACAAGCCTGTGCACCTTTGACATCCCCTCCACGGGGAATCCACCTCCTCTCTCACAAGGCCAATTACTTCACATCCTTGCGAGCCTCCGGGACTTCGCTTTTCCCTCTGACCAATATGTTCCTCTGATACTTCTGTACCAGTTGAACCTTCATCCACCCTTCAATGCGAGGTTCAAACATGACGTCTTTGAAGTGTGTGCAGATCCCTGACATCTCATTCCTTCCTTTAGGTCCCAGGTGGACTATGGCATCTTCTTGAGGACAGGGATCTGTCTTATTCATTATCATATTCCCAAGACTTACCAGTACACATAAACATAGTAGGTGCTCAGTACATGTGAGTGCAACTGCGTGGGAGGCCCTTTATTACGTGATCTCTTTGCTCTAGGACTGTCTTTCGTCCCTTCAGTGACTCCTCCCCTCTGTTAGCTTCTGCGTGTGAAACTTCCTGAGTCTCTCCTCTCAAACCTGGTATTTTTCTGCACTCTATTCCACAGAGCGTCAGAGTTTTAAACAGCCCTTCAGTTCCCAGCACACAGGAAGTCCTGCACGTTGGGACTCCTCCTTAGTCCTGGGGCCAGCCCTGTCATTGACCTCTCCAACCCTCTACCTGGCCAGGCAGCACCAGTGAACAGATCTTATTTTTTAAAGGGTCTCTGACGAACCGTTCTGACACTCAATGGTGCAACAGAAATGGGACGTAGAAATGGGATACATCCTGTGCAACAGAAATGGGACACAGATTTCTGCTTTATGCCAGGAGGACATGACCTTAGGAAATGACTACTCAAGACTTGGGGGCTGTTGCCCTTTGGGATGAAACTAGGAAGGATAGGGCCAAGGGAAATTCAGTGCAGGGGTCACTCTGCCTCCTCAGCTCGTAGAGTTGATTTTAGATAGGGATTCCAATGAGGACAGCATTTTTGTAAAAGCATAATCAAGTCACACAGCCACAAGGCAACAGCAAACCCTCTGAATTCAATGTGGCCACCAAGCACCTAGGGCCAAGCTCCATGGCACTGTTCTTAGAACTATACAATAGGTCTACATGGGTGATCTCAGGGAAAACTCAGGCAGGTGCAGTTCTAGGGTAACTACAATCAGGGTCCTAAACTCCCACCCATAGCACATCACATCTCTCGCATGTTCGCCCTGAGACTGAATGGGTGCTGCACTAAGTCTGAGTCCAAGGTCTGGCAACACCTGCATCTCTACCCCCACCCAGATGAACGTCAAGAGCTATGGGCAAGGTTTAAGGTGAAAAGCACAGGCTTTGAAGTGAAACAGATCTGGGTTTGAATCATGACACACCCACTTGTGAACTTCATTCAGCAAATATTTGCTGAAGTCATTCTATGCACCAGACACTGGACCAGACCCTGGGGAGAAAGAAGGAAACAGAACAGACATGGACTTTGGACAAATTAAACTTGCAGGCCTCGGCTTTCTCATCTCAAATGAGGTAAAAGCTACCCCTTAGAGATGTTGGGAGAATTTTATGAGATAATACGTGTAATTGTGGAGCTATTTACATTATTGTCATTGTAATTAATAAAACAACATGGCAGCAGTATGTGCGAAAAGCCATATAATTGTTTAAACTCTTGAACCCTAAGGAACATTTATCCTAAGGAAAAGCCCAGAGATGAAGATTATATATGAAGGAGAGAGATGGGAAAGAAAGAAAGCACCTACTAAGTGTACACATTTTGCCAGGTACTGGGTGAAATACCTTACATTTGTTAATTCATGAAAATGAGCAAAGGAAAAAAAAATAGAAGCAACCTAAATATTCAGCAGCAGTATAATGAATGGAATATTTTACAGTCATTTAAAGTAATTACAAAGACTATGTAGCAACACAGAAAAATGCTCATGACATCATGTTAACTGGAGAAAGTAGGTTACAGAGTGTGGGCATGTGGATGACAATTGCAGCTGTGTACAATTCCTACTCACAAACACAGCCACACAAAACAGCAAGGCTTGCTCTAGACAGATGGGTTGATGAAGATGATTCTTTTGCTCTCCATTTCCCAAACTACTTGCAGTGTTGTTTCATTGTTTGTTATGTTAGTTTGATAGGTGTACTTTTCTTAAGGTACTCTATTTGCTGGTTATTTCACTCTGTCCTATTTGGCCTCCCATCAATTCTGAGAGGGGAGGATAAAGATATTTTCATGCTTCAGAGTCTCGGTAGGCAGCAAATCTCTGACGAGGCATCAGTTGCTTTCAATTAATTGCTGTTTCCTGAAAACTAAATGGAAGAGCTACCCCCTTTATATTTAGCTCTTCAACTGTTCATAGCAAGCCTTCAGCACCTAAGGTACTGTTACAGCAGCACCTGCCAGCTCCAACATCAACAACTGGAGGGCTCTATGTCCCTAGGAGGGCCATCAGCACAGGCTGACCTCCCATCCATCCACCCATCCATCCATCCACTTACCCTACCATCTACTTCTCTATCTATTTTACAATTCACTATCTGTCCATCCATATACCCCATCCCTCTGCCATTTACCCATCTACTCTTCCTTGGAAGGATATCATCACAAAACTCCCTTACAGGACTTATAAAAATGTCCCGATTCTTCAGCTGAAAAATCAGGTATGAAAGGGTAAGGTCCACGTTCCCAAATGGGGTCAATGAGGCAACAGGACAGGACCCAGGAGACATGCTTCTCATCTTCTCTCAGTCCCCGGTGGGCTGTTTAACAGGTGGTTCAGCAACTGGGCAGGTTCTCAAGGCCCATCCTGGGAACAAAGGGCCTCAGTAATCAGGTCACATTTGTCACCAGGGTCCTCCCTGTCCCAGGTGCACCCAGTTGGCTGGCTGGAACAGGATCTTCAAAGCATTCCAAGTATTTGCCAGCTAAATCTGTCACATTCTAGCCCTGTAGGTGGAGTGGGAGAGGCTGTGCAGTATGCACTTGTCAAGCTGCCAACTGGAAACCTGTTTTAATCAATTAAATAATGGGCTCTCGCTACATGAGCCTCAACTGTGACCTTCTCAATCAAGCGCTAATTGGGGTTGATGAGGACAAGCTACCGCGGACCTTGTCACTCTGCATCAGACTGCTTAGAGTCCTACCTTAATCCTTAATGAGGTTAGATGGGGACACCGAGCCAGGGTCTGCTGACTGACTGGGCCGTGTTCACAGAACAAACTAAAGAATTAAACATTTATCAAGTGTGTGTTCTATGTGAGGTCCAGTGCCGGATGCTAGGAATGCAGGGATGAACCTAGCACACTTCCTTCCTGCAAGCATGCAGTCTAGGGGAGATAACAGACCCTAAGACAGTGACAGCAAGTGTGTAAGGGGCCATAACAGGGCGCAGTGAGAGTCCAAAAGTAGGAGCAGACACATCTGTCTAGATAATCCCAGAGGCTTTAGAGAAGGAGGCATTAGAACAGGGCCTGGACAGCACAAGCAGACACGGCTCTTCCCTGACAGATCAACCCATGGAAAAGCAAGGGAGAGGGCCCTCACACAAGGCCTCCGAGACCCTCTTTAAGAGTGCAGCTCAGAGTTGAAAATGTAAGCCACAGAAGGTCCTCCTGGTGTTCCTGGAATACACTTAAGGCTGTCATACTACCAGGTTACTGTTCTTTCTTCATTTTGTCTAGAATAGCTTCTCTTCTCTCTACCTGGCCCCAGTGTTCCCCAACCTACTACACTCCACTCACCCTTCAAGGCCCAACTCTTGACGCTCTCCTGGAGTGACCCAGCCCCAGAGCCATGCCCCTCTGCTCCCCAAGTGGGGGACCACATGTATCAGGTTGCATCCCAGTTTGTTTGTGAATCCTACCGCCTTATGTCCCCAGTAGCCCACAAAATGCCTGGCGCACAGTAAGTCCTCAGCGTCTGACTGTCGGGAGACTGACTCCTCCCAGGAGGGACTCACGCTCAGGTGATCCAGAAGCACCGTCCTGACCCACTTCCTGCAAGGCTGAGCTTGTTGGCATGGCAGGAGGCCATCAGCTACCTCGGGAAAAATAAGTCTATGTGGAATCCAGCCAGCTCCCCAGCCAGTGTGCCACAGACCAGCTGCCACCTCCAACACACACCATAGTTTCTAATGTGCATACGAAACTTGGAGCTTGCTGGGCACCAGTCAACAGTCAGCCGCGCACAAGTATTGACTGAGCCCTCACTGCATACAAGGCATCAGAGCACCAGGACCCTTTAGAAGCTGGGAAGAGAAGTGGGAAGAGTTTACTAGTCATTGAAGATGAGATTAAGGTTGTTTCTTTTTAATTCATTGAAAAGGCAATCTGATTGATATCATCCTCATTATATATACTCTCCTGACCTTCCCATAGTGAGCCCATCTTACTTGTATAGCTAGATTTCTTTTACTAAAAAGAAAATTTTAAGACAATCTCAGTAGGAGTCGTGAAGGTTTCAGGAACATAGTCACTGATTAATATTTATTGATAGATTACCAATAGGCTCCAATTTGCTATATAGCTAGTCATTAGCCATGATTGGGAAAGCAAGGAGGTACTGAGCGTGTGGAAAGGAGAAGGGCGGGTGGGGGCATTGGGAGGGTCGAGGGAGCGGGACTACAGGGGCCTCTGGAGGGTGCTGTCAGGGCAGTGATGTCACCAGCAGGACAGACCCCACCTTGCCAGGCTTCTTCCTTCCCAAGTTGCCCTTCTCCCGCCTCAGCTCACCATCCTTCCAACTCGAACCCTAAGGCCTGGGCCCCTAGAGCAGTTCTGTCTCTTTAGTTAGCCTTCCCTAAATGGGAACAAATGATTCTGCCTTCTTGTTTAGAAAAAAATGGGGGGGTGGTATAATTTTTTTCAAAGGGAACTTTGACAAACCAAGAGGAAAACAAAAGAAAAGCAATTAATTAGAAAGTGGAAGAAGTGAAAAGCTGTACCAGGCACAGGCTCCTTATCCTGCAGCACTGAAGATGCAGAGTGGCTTGGCTGGCACGTGCAACCCAGGACTCTGCCATCTTACTCTCACCAGGGATCTGCTACCTCCACACCTTACCAACATGGTCCAGGCAGGTGAGAAGAAAACATTTTGCTGTTTCTCACCTGGGGGCTCTGAACTGAAGGCAGTTCTACCCACCCACCCCAACCAGCATCCCCAGGGGCCCCTTGGTCTCCCTTCCTAGAGGGTACCTGCCAGCAGATGAGCCGGCTGAATTTTTCTCTTCTGTAATCTTACCGGGAGAGGCCCCAGCCCAGACTCCCCCCATGTTGCCTGCTCTCAGGGCCCCATCTACTCGCTGGTGCATGTCTCTCATCCTGGGTCCTCTGTTCTGGCTGCCGGTTAGCAGGTCAAATGCTCACTGGGCCTGTCATCGACTGTCCTGTCGGTCACCCCTCCCCAGGACCCTGACATCTGGTGCCGCCCCCTGCCCTGGCTCCTGCGCAGGTCTCGCTGGGGCTTGTCTCCCTGCAAACCTCAGGCCCAGCAGCCACTTGTACACATCTGGGCAGTGGTGGGGCTCCGCACCTCCCAGCCTCACTCTCGACCTTAAGGGCAACCAGGCACAGATCTGTATTGCTCTGTTTCGCCCGGACCCTCCACATGTCACGCTCACACCTGCCTAGACTGTTCCCACTGCTCCTGAAATGAAACTCAGCGCCCTCACCCCCTACCCCACCTCTCAAAGTCTGTAAACCCCTTTTCCAATCTCAGCTCTGCCATTTAACAGGCGCCTGACAGGGACAAGTCTTTTGACCCTTCCAGGGATAAGCCACATCTGTAAAATAGGGAAACTGATCATAACTAACGCAACGAATCAAATGAAAGACAGTGTAGGTAAAAGCACCTTGTTAACTACAACTGCGCTGTTAGTTTTCTTGGCCCCTGGCCGACTTCGTTGTTTGTCTTCCCCTGAAATACACTGCGTGTCTGCTTCAGGATGGTGGGCCCCTCTCCGGAGCCTGGCTTTTTTGCAGGTTTTCTGGTTTTCTCTCTTTCTTGCCTGTCCTCCACTCAGGCCTTCCTGCTATACACCCAGCTCAACACTAGGTGGCAGCCTGACCACAGGCTCTTGCTGGATGAGCCCTGCCCCCTGCCTGAGGGTTTCGCCTGGGTTAGTCTTGCGCAGGCACATCTCAGGATCCGCCCTATCCCACAACCATGGCTGTTGGCAGCAGAAACCCAGGGAAAGCTTCCTGCTGCTACATTCAGGCTGAAGCTGCCATGGAGACAAGAGGAGGCTTGGGCCAGGTCCCAAGTCAGCTCTTCTGCCAGCTGGGGCTACCTTTGTAGAACAAATGTCCAACACAGCCCTTGGTGGAGCTGGAGGGAGCTGAGGCCTGGGTGGCCACAGAGGGGCCTGGCCCGGCAGCCTTTCTACCTACAGGGCCTGGAGCTCCCTGGGACCCAGAGGGCCCTCTGGGATCCCACCGAGCCTGGGGACACAAGCTTCCTACATTCAGCCTTTCTCTCAACCACTCCCTCCCCTCAACCTGTGTGTGATCAAGGCGTTCTTATTCGAAAACAGTTCTTCCTCATCTGGTCTCTCCTTTCTTAGCCAAACTGATTGAAAAGCTGTCTTCACTCCCTCTCCCCTCACCACCTCCCACTCATGCCTCAACCTGCTACATTCTGACTTCTCCTCTGTCCTTCAAAATCTGCATCCCTGCTCCCATATTGCCAACTCCAAGGCCCTTTTCAGTCTTCACCTTGCTGCATCTCTTTGACCACACTTACGCCCTTTCCTTGATACAACTCTTTCTGTTCTTCTCCGGGCCACTGTAAAATGGGTTGATCTTCTTGATCTGCTTCATATACTCTCCTCAAACCTAATACTCTCATTTTTTTAACCCAGCACTTATATCCCAGAGATTTTCTTTTTTTTTTTAATTTATTTATTTATTTTTGGCTGTGTTGGGTCTTCGTTTCTGTGTGAGGGCTTTCTCTAGTTGCAGCAAGCGGGGCCCACTCTTCATCACAGTGCGCGGGCCTCTCACTATCGCGGCCTCTCTTGTTGCGGAGCACAGGCTCCAGACGCGCAGGCTCAGTAGTTGTGGTTCATGGGCCTAGTTGCTCCACGGCATGTGGGATCTTCCCAGATCAGGGCTCGAACCCATGTCCCCTGCATTAGCAGGCAGATTCTCAACCACTGCGCCACCAGGGAAGCCCCCAAAGATTTTCAAATCTCTGCCTTAGGACCTGGCATCCCCTCGGCTCCAGTGCCCCATCTGCAGCCGATTCAACACGCCCGAGACTGAGCTCCTCCCTCTGCCCCAGGCCTGATGCACATGTTCCTCCTCCTGAGCTCCTCCCTCTGCCCCAGGCCTGATGCACATGTTCCTCCTCCTGTTTTCTGTCTCAGTGAAGAGCATCGCCAGCAACCCAGTGGTGGCCAAAGCCAGACCATTGGAAGTCACTGCTGACCCCATGTCCCTCCTCTCCCCACAGCCGCTTGATAAGCACGTCCTGTCCACTCTGCCGCCTGGGGACCTCTCAGCCCTCGCAGTCCCTCCCCTGCCCAGGCAGGCCCTCATCTCCTCTTTTCCTGAACAACTGCAACAGGCTCCAAATTGGTCTCCCTGCATTCATTCCTGCCGCCACCACTGCAGCTCATCACTGCACTCAGCGTTCTTTATAAAATGCAGAGCTAAACAAGCCATTTCTATGCTCAAAACCCTTCAGGGCCCTGAGGGTAGCATCCAAATATTATTGCAAGGCTCACAAGAACCTTCATGACCTGGATCTGCCTGGCTTCTCTAGCCACCCAGCTGGGTGGCCTCCACCCCTGCGACTCTCTCTCTGTCTCTCTGCCCCCGCAAAAGTGTCCCTGGACATCCCACGCCCTCGCCTTCTACTATCCCTTCTGTCTGTACGTCCTCTCCTACCTCCTTTTTGTCCACTGGGACTCCGTTCAGAATTGTAACCCCAGTGCTGTATTGGGGGCCCCTTCCCTGTGCTTCCTTGATCAAAGTACTCAGTATTGTAATTGTGTGATCACATGTCACCAGACGCTAAGCTTGAGGACAAGAACTGTGTTTTTTTGGGTCCCCAGCACCAAGTTCACTGTCTGACACAGAGAAGGGGTAAAACAAATATTTGTTGGATGGGTAGATGGATGGATGGAAAATGAAAAATTATTGTCCAGGAAAAGTTTCCTGATTATTCAGAGGTGGTCTGGTATTTAGACTTCTCACCTTAACCCCAAGCGTCTGGCACCTATTACATGAAGCCAGATCTCAGACCTCAGAATGCCCCAAAGCAGCACACCACAGTGCTTTCCCTGGGACTAGGGGGTGGGAACATCTTCCCCAGGTTCCTGCCTAAAAGTTTAGGCACTGAGTAGAATGCAACCAATGCAGGGTTCCAACTGTGCTCTCACTTCGGCCCAGAGGGATGCCCTTGCCAGACCAGGGAGATGGGAGCAATGCAGTTAAGCACTTGACCAGAAGACAAAGCCAACCTCTCTACAGTTTGTCCCCTGCAGAAGAAGGGAGTGCTGAGCAACACACAAGCCTGGGGAACTCCAGAATAGGCGCACAGAAGGCAGGACCCCTATTGACAATTCAAATGAGATGCAGTGATGTTTACAATAACCCAGACATGGAAGCAACCTAAATGTCCATCAACAGAAGAATGGATAAAGAAGATGTGGTACCTATATACAATGGAATATTACTCAGCCATTAAAAAGAAAGAATGCCATTTGCAGCAACATGGATGGACCTAGAGATTGTCATACTGAGTGAAGTAAGTCAGACAGAGAAAGAGAAATATCATATGATATCGCTTACATGTGGAATGTAAAAAAAAAAAATGAACTTATTCACAAAACAGAAACAGATTCACAGACTTAGAGAATGAACTTCTGGTTACCAGGGCGGAAGGGTGAGGGGAGAGGGATAGTTAGGGAGTTTGGGATTGACATGTACACACTGCTATATTTAAAATGGTTAACAACAAGGACCTACTGTATAGCACAGGGAACTCTGCTCAATATTCTGTAACAACCTAATTGGGGAAAGAATTTGGAAAAGAATAGATACATGTATATGTATAACTGAATCACTTTGTTGTACACCAGAAACTAACACAACGTTGTTAATCAACTATACTCCAATACAAAATAAAAAGTTAAAAAAATAAAAATATTCACCTATTAAAAAAAAACAACAAAACAAAAACAAACAAACAAACAAAAACAAGTGAGATGCAAACACAGGAACAAGTCTTAAGGGCAAAGACTTTTCTTTTTTTCATGTGGCCCCCAGCCTTGTTTGGCCTCCCTGCAACAGCTTCCAGAGAAGTAAATAAAACACCAAAGAGGGAGGAAAGCTTGATTTATTTCTCAACTCTCAGCCTCTCTCTCCTACAGGCAGAGCCCACTGATCAAAACCTGAGGGTCTGGAACCTGGGCAGACCCCAGGAAGTAGAAGCCCAAGTGCCTGCTCCTACTAATAATGACCACAGCAGGCTATGGTAACACGGACAATGTTGGCTTACATTGCAGGACACACTTTACAGGCTGGATCTTTGTTCTTGCTCTTTTCTCTGATTACTCTCCCACCACACTGCCTTAAGTCTTAGCCATCCCTCAAAACCCTGTGCAAATGCGTGATCTGTGAAGCTTTCTCAGAGCCACCTACCACCAGCCTGATTTAAACAATATTTTCCCCATATTTCTATAATATACTGTTCATACTTCTTTTACAACACTAATCTCAATTTCTCTTTCATTGGTATTTCGTATGACTGTCTTTGATTATGTTCCTGACAAGGCTATAAATGCCTGGCAGAGAGGGACTATTTTATCCATGTCTGCATACCCCATGATTTTAGCCCTATGTTCTAGGCATTTGATAAATGTCCATTAAATTGAATTACAATTTTCAAAGCATTACAAAGCACCATGCAGACAACTAGGTTCATAAGTTCAAAGCATATGGAGAAAATAGGAGTGATCATATGGGTGGGGCTTATCTGGGAAGACTTCCTGGAGGAAGTGTGGCTGGAGGAGGCTGTGCTAGGTGGGGCTGAGAATCATGACCAAAGCCTGACTGTTAATTTAAGTTCTGGGAGGCAAAGGCCAGGCTTCTCTCCTTCCTTACCCACCTTTTTCCCCATCCCAGTATAGAATAGTGGCAGTATAGTACAGTGGTTAGAAATGCAGACTCTCAAGACAGACTGCCTGGATGTATATCCTAGCTTAGTCACTTAATAGCTGTGTGACCTTGGGCTAGTCACCTCACCCATCTGGTCCCAGTTTCTTCCTCCCTGTAAAGTATGGGTAAAGTAGTATCTAACTCACTGGATTATGTGATGATTTAATGAGTTAATCTATGTAAAACTCTTACTAGGTGCCAACAGCTAATTTCAGTGTTTTATATAGATTAACTCATTTAATCTTCACACAGCCCAATGAGGTCGATACTATTATTATCCTTATTTTACAGGTGAGGAAACTGAGACTCAGAGAGCGTGAGGTGGGGAGATTATTAGCACATCCTACCTCAAAATGTCAAACCTTCTCCAAACATGACAAACTTGGACCTGCTTACCCCAAACCATACAACTCTTCCCCTGAAGAACCAGAACCAAAATCATAGCTCAAAATAATAACTTTGGGGCTTCCCTGGTGGCACAGTGGTTAAGAATCCGCCTGTCAATGCAGGGGACACCGGTTCGTTCAATCCCTGGTCCGGGAAGATTCCACATGCCACAGAGCAACTAAGCCCGTGCACCACAACTACTGAGCCTGCGCTCTAGAGCCTGCGAGCCACAACTACTGAGCCCATGCGCCTAGAACCCGTGCTCTGCAACAAGAGAAGCCACCGCAAGGAGAAGCCCATGCACCACAACGAAGGGTAGCCTCTGCTTGCCGCAAGTAGAGAAAACCCGCGCACCGCAACAAAGACCCAACGCAACCAAAAATAAAAATAATAATAATAATAACTTGGCCTTTACTATAATTCATAACCATATGCTAAACACCTTCACATTTGAGGCTCACTACACCCCTATGAAAGAGCCATCACCACCCCTGCTTTTCAGATGAGTGCTGAGGTCTGGAGGGGCTGTAGGACTTGGAGAAGCAGGCACCGTGGTTCCAGGTCAGAGAGCCTCCACTAGGCCCGAGCAGCCTCCAGCCCACAGGCTGGGCCACAGGGCATCAGGCAGGGGGCAGCAGCCCCACACCCTCCTCTTCCTCATGCCCTGAACAACTCGTCCTCCGGATGAATCCACACAGTCTCTGCCCAGAGCCCACCATGGCTGCTGGGGGCCTGGCTCATACCATCAAGAAGGTGAGTGAATTTACAAAAAAACAACTAAGGCTCCAGGGTCTAGAGATGACAGAAAACAAAAAGAAAACCATCACCAAACAATAGCAAAAGAAGTATTTGGAAGTAATTTTCAAAATAAAAGAGTTTGAATATACAACAAAGTAATGACTTACAAGGATTTTTAATGAAGCGTATCTACTTCTAATCTGATGAGCATCCATCATTAAATTTTTATAAACTGTGAGAAAACAAACAAACAAAATAAAAGAGTTTGGTTTGGAAGACTATATTTTTCATCTCTAAAAAACTGGACAGAAGAATTGAACCAAAAAGTTATACATAAATTACAAATGGCCAATAAAATATTCTCCTCATAATCAATGAAAAGAATTCAAAACATAGCACTGAGACACCACCAATTAAAGTGGGAACTTTTTAAAATAATAGATATAGGGCTGGGGGGCAGTTGCAGAGGCTGAACATTCATGGGAGTATAAATTGAACCACCTTTTGAGAGAGCAGTTTGGTCTGTGGTATGTAAGGGCCTTAACGTTATTGATGTTCTTTGACCTCACAGTTTCGTTTCTAGATGTTTATTAAGAAAAGTGTATAAAATAGTCACAAAAATAGGTTTAAGAGAATTCATGTGGTGTGTTTTACAAAAGAAAAAGAAAGAGGCAACCCAGAAAGCTAAAGAGGGGAATGATTAAATAAGTAATGGCACCTCCATCCAGTGGAATTCTTTGCTACCACTAAATATGACGTGGAAAAGTTGAAGATTATTTAACGACCTTAAAGAAGTTAATTGTGAAAAGCAGGTAAAAAATAATCAGTATACTGTATACTGTATATAGACTAATCCTCATATTATAGAAAAATGTATGTATACAGGGACACTATAATGAAGTGATTAAAAGCCCAGACTCCTGAGCCAGAGTGCTTGGGTCTCAGTCTGAAACTGCCCTTAAATGCTGTGTGACCTTGGGCAAGTCAATTAACTGCTCTGTTCCTTGTTTAACTCATTTGTTATAGAAATAATAATGGTACCTTTCTCACTGATGCTGGAAGGACTGAATGAGTTAATAACTGGAACACAGTAAGTTATATGTGTTAGCTATTCTTATCATTGCTTACACATAGAAAAATGACTGTAAGGATATACAATCTAAGATTGTTTCTGGTGGGTGGTATTACAGTAATGTTTATTCTTCCTTTTGATATCTCAATTGTCTAAATTTTCTTTCATGTACATATAGTACTTTTAATAAGAAAAAAAATATTGCTTTATTAAAATTAAAGAAATCTGGGACAGACTTCTTAGGAAAAAAGACAAGGAATATAAGTCCAGACCAAGATACAAGGCATTGATGCCTTACTAAAAAATCAGGGCAGGGATGGGGAAGAACCGTGAAATATGAAAAGCCAGGACTGGGAAAACCAGACTAGTACCCAGACTGTGATGGTTAATTTGTCAACTTAGCTAGGCTGTGGAGCCCAGTTATTTGCTCAAACATCAGTCTAGATGTTGCTGTAAAGGTATTTTTTAGATGTGATTGACATTTAAATCAGTCAACTTTTATAGTAAAGCAGATTACGCTCCGCAATGTGGATGGGCCTCATCTTATCCGCTGAAGGCCTTAAGAGAAAAATACTGAGGTCCCAGGAAAAGAGGGAATTTTCCTTCCAGAATGCCTTTGGCCTCTAGAGTACAACATCAACTCTTGCCAGAATTTCCAGCCTGCTGACCTGCCCTATGAATTTCAGACTTGCCAGTCCCCACAGTCGTGAGAGCCATTTCCTTAAAATAAACTCTATTGGTTCTGTTTCTCTGGAGAACCCTAATACACAGGACCACGTGAAGAAGCCAGGAGCATGCTTCTAACACGGCGCCCCCTCTCCGCAGCCTCCCGGGGGGTGGTGAGCTAGCCTGTAATTATCAGTCTATATCCTCTTTACCACCTGTCGGAACAGTTATTATTATGCTTAAAAAAAAAAAAAAAAAAGGACCAATCAGAGGATTGTTAGTGCTGAAAGTATGTAAGAACACGAACACGGCCTTCCACATTTAAGAAAGAAAAGAAAAACACACATCACAGTGGAGCAGATTTGGCCCTTCCCCAGATAGGACCACCTCACACCTTGCAGGTTCTATGATTGGTTTTACACACATGGCAGTAGTAGGATCAAAGAGAACCAAGCCAAGAAGAAGCCGCATTTTAGGAGGAGCCCCATGAAACATGCAGCACATCCAGAGAGAAATAAGTTCTGGGCAAGACGCAGACTGCACACCTCGTGCGCCAGGTCTGGGCCCGGGACCTAGAAGGCAGCAACCGGGGCCCCCTTCCCCACTGCTCAGGACTCCAGCCTTAGCAATAGCTGCAGGACTTCTTTCTACTCAGATCTTAGGAATGGACAGCAAAAAGGCTTAAACACGACGGAACCCACATTATTGTGTAAATGATTTGAACTTTGATAAAAATATTAAGGAAAATTGCATTCACAACAAATTACAAAACAATTCATGGAGCACTTCTGGGGTTAAGCAGAATCCCTCCTCACTGAGGAATGGATGAACCACTCAGGCGTGGTCCTCTCAGGATTTCCTTCTTGTGCTATTCTGGTTCTGTGTCACCCACTGAACCTCTTCTTTGTCAACATACCTCCAAATAGTCACATCCTTGTGCCATGAGCTCTTATAGAAATTGCAGAGAATCCTTTGGCTTTCTATTTGCAGTTGCTCGAAGTTCAGACTTTTCATCAACTGTAATTCAAATAGGACTTCTGGTCTATTTGGTACTGAATAGAGAAATACATGTTGCAACTTAAGGAGATATATCTTCTACAGATGAACACACATGCACAGTCATAATTCAACTGTGTTACATTCTAGAAACTGTTACAGACCTCCCTCACACCATAGAAGCCTCTGGTTTTTCTGTTTAATCACACCAAGCCCTCTTGTGGAAGGACTTTGAGACCAATCCTGAGCAGCTTGTGTTCTGTTATCATCAGTGTTCTTGACCATTTTCATAATTGACATCAGACATCTATTGAGAGTCTGCTTTTAACAGTCACCAGGAAAGTCATTGAAGACTCATTATTTTATTTAATCTTAATTATTTTATTTTATTTATTTAATCACCATCCATGAAGGAAGAGGCATTATATAAACTCCATTTTTAGAGAAGAGGCAATGGCTCAGAGAAGTTAAGGGATTTGTCCTAAGTCACTGAGCTCATAAGGGATAGAGCCAGGCTATATCCTGGGACTGGTTGGCCTGTGAAGCCCTGTTTCCATTTTAACCAAAATAAAAAAAAGTCATGCCTGCCCAAGGACAAGCTGAAAAGAGAGATTCAGAAGCAAGGGGGGAGGCCCCAAGTTCTTGGCCGGTGACAGCAAAGGAAGAGGTTAAAACCATCTGTCCTCTGTGACCCCAGATGATGCCTCAGGCTTCCATGCCCAGGCCTCAGAAAGCTGCTTTTGAGAATTTGCCACCCGACACATGCCAGGATTCCTCAGTGGGACCTTCTACCTAAGTCCCTGTTCCTTCCCAACTCAGGGGGCTGTGAAAGAGAGCTGCATGCTGACAAAACAACGCTTTCCCTACCACTCATGGCCACTCATGTCCTCACTCTCCACTGCCCCCCAACCCACCATGGAGGCACTTGTTAAGTAAGAGGCTAAGCCAGGGATAACAACGGTGGCTCCAGTCCCATCTCCACCCAAAACTGTGTGCCTTCGGACATATCATTTCACCTCTTTGGAACTGAGGTCCCTCCTGTGAAACATGGAATAAGAAGAAGGACCTTTCAGGGTGTTTGTGAGAGGCTAAGATCCCGGGTTGTGGGACGCCACCTTGGCATGGTGCCTGGCGCACGGTCAGCACACAGGCAACAGGCGCTGGGCCCAGGCAGAGCCGCGGCCCCCTCCTCAGTAAGGGAGCTGACCGCACCGCACTAACAGGGTCTCTCCCGACCCTGACGGACTCATGGCTGCCTCCTCAGTAGTGCTGTCTAACGTCCAAGGTCAGGGCATCCATTTCACCTGAGTTTTACTCCTCGGTCCTGAGTGAAGAGCCTTGGCTTCTGTGACTGCTCCCTGGCGCTGGCCGCTGCCTCCACCCAGCCTTCCAGGCTTGCCCGTGACCAGCTCCCCTACATGGTCGGGGACTCAGACCCAGAAGTCAGGCCCACACTGGTGCATACCTTTATTCGTGAATAATCACCCGCTGGTTTTTAAATTTCTATTTTTGGATTTTCCAAGTGCGCCTTGGCCACTGCTGCCACTTCACCAACATACATCTGAAAAATGATAGCATGCACAGGTGCCAGATGTGTATTCCTTAGGCGGCAATGGTTGGCAGGCACGTGGATTCGGGGAGCACTTATGGTAATTGCAAAGGCCACCAAAGATGGGAAGCCATCAATTCGGGAACCAGGGAGTGAAAGCAGATTCTCAGCATTCAGGGGGGAGGGCTGCCCAGCCCAGACGCTCAATCACTGCCCCAGAGAGTCTCCCCACCTGGCAACTCTGCACGCAGGTGATCAGAGGCAGGCTCACTGCAAGGCTGTGTCTAGCTTTCTGGACCACAAAAGTTGTGTAAGTTGAACATTACCTCTTTCTGTTTCATAGGTAACTATTGTTTCCCTTTGGATTGATCTGCAGATAATGGCTCTTAACATTAGCTATATATTCATTTGTTCTAAAATAGTTAATGGTGTATGAACTCATACAAAGGTAATTGAAGGAAGTCTGTGGTAAATCCTTTTATGGGAAAATAAACATACCTTTATTCGTGAATAATCACCCGCTGGTTTTTTAATTTCTATTTTTGGATTTTCCGAGGTGTGTCTGTTATTTATTATTTATAGATAGTGCTTCTTCAGGGATAGAACAAGGGATTCATCTGAACATTAATTCTGTGTACGTGAATTCCTCTTCTCTGTATTCAAAAGGACTACTTACTACTATTAATTTAAATAACAACAATAATAATTCCCTACGCATGTTTTAGTGTTGATCAGTTTACAACGTCCTTTCCCACCCACTGTAATTTTTAACCTCATAATAACCATCTGGCATAAGGAGAGCTTATCACTATTTTACAGATAAGGGAACTGAGGCTCAGCGGGGTTAAGGGACTTCCCCAAGCCACAGAGTCAATGCCGTGGTAAGCTGTGTTGGTCTCTTTCCACTCCTGAGGATAAAAGCCATGCCTACGTGCCTTCTTGACTTCCTACCATCAGGGTGGTCTGAAGACAGTGAATGTGTACACTTACCAATAGCCAGAGGCCCCTAGAATGACCTCAGTGGCCCACAGCCTGCTGCATCTCGCCCTCTTCCTATTAAATAAGGATTGCATTCCAAGCCCCCAAAGTAACTCCCTACTTCTTGGCTTTCACCTTTGCACACTCTCGGTGTTCCTTTGTCATTCAGCGTGCTCAAAACACCCTGTCATCACCTTTTAATCCTGGCTCTCTGGGACGGATGGGTGCCTTTGATGGATGAAGGAGGAAATAGCTGAAAGCTGACCAACCCTGGCGGAGACCAACACGGATGGGTTTGTAGGAGACCAGCACAAATCCAGTCCATCCTGACTAGAGCTGCAGTAAACCTGTTCCCCATTTGGTCCTGGGACCCCTTAGCCTTGGGTGCTGTGCTATTCTACTCTATCCTGAAGCGCCCAGGAATGAAGCCCAGTAGCTCTAGTGGGATGGAATATGGGGCCAGGCATGGTGTGGGGGACACATCACCCAGCCCTCATGGTTTAAGGGGAAAGCTGTGTTCTCCTGAAGAATGGACAGGGCTTCCATACCAAGTCATCACACACGTACTGCAAACCAGCCTTGTCCTCACAGAGGGGAACAGTCAAGAAAGGATGATTACGCAAACAGACAAGCAACAATGACAGCAGAGTGAAATAAATTCTGTAAAAGATGCACCAACAAAAGACTATAAGATTATTGAGGCCAAGCTAAGATGTTTAAGAGAGATCTCATCTGGTTGGGATAATCTGGAAATAGATGATAGAATCAGTGGTGGTTGAGTTGTTCTGGATGGATGGGAGCCATGTGCATGGAGGAGATGGAGAGGAATGCATTCAGTGCAGGAAGAGGGCTTGCAGGAAGGGGTTTGGTGGGAATTGACAGGTCCATGCTTTTGAGCAGTGGCTATGATAGGAATAAGGGCATAGTGGGAAATGCCTGTTACCACTGCATTTAAGTCAACAAACGTTTGATACCACCAGGACTTTGTAGAGTTCTGAGCACTGGTGAAGCAGGAAAAGGCAGAACTCCTGCTCCCACAATATTTCTTCTTTTTCCCAGTGGGAAGAAGGAGGTTGGAATCTTCCAGTTTGCTTGTTCCAGGAACTCTGCCTATGGGTTGGACACCTAGATCTGGGACATTCAGATTCCCTTTCAAATGGCATCTTCCAGCTTTCCTGGCCAAACCAAGGATGCCAATGATGGTGTTAGTCACGTGTTTCCTGCCTGAATCAGGATTTGGAGAAACAGAAGGGCCAACACAACCTGTCAGGTCAGGGATTAGGCTCAGAATGTCCCACAGATACTCACTAAGTCACTGGAAATTGTGTCAACAGGAACGTCTCTGGTATCTGCTTAATCCTTCCTGGTATTTCTGGGGCTGAACTTGAGAATCAGGGTTTCTGGGATGCTCTGACCAGAGACCAGGTAGGGTTGTTTTGGGAGAAGAGGCTCCAGCTGGGGCAGAGAGAGGATAAGGAGGCTCAGAACTGTCCACTGTTCTTTTCCCCTCTCAGACCCATGCCCATCACCCTGCCCCTCAGTCAGGATGTGTGGGCTGTGAACAGACAGGTAAATTCTCTCAACACCCAAGTAACTTTAGGCAACAGCTCTCTGGCTTTTAGACTTGTTTTTGCTCTTTTCTCGGGGTGAAGCCCAGGATTATGGAATTTTCCCATCTTCTGCGTTTTTGGAGGGAGACTTGAATGGGCACCCTCTAGTCACTCCTGGCTGCCAGGCCTCTGTCCCACATCTTCATTATGTGCTCCTGGATGGAGACGAAGGTGTCTGGTGAGCAATTTTGTCTTCCGTTGCTAAGTCATTATTTGCAGTGTACATGGCCTGTTCTCCCAATTAGACTAATTTCCTGGAAAGCAGAATCTTATACTCTATTTGTAGCCCACTACTGTGTAGCAAGTACCGGTTGATCTTGCAGAAATCAACCAGGTAGAGGTCACAAATGAATTTCTGAGTAAGTGTGCAGGAAGAGATGCAATAATGAGTTTCTTTCTTTGAGATTTTCTGTTTACTCCAAGGCAGAGTGAGCAGAGGATAAGAGTTTGACTCAACTTCTGCTAGGGTCCGTGGCCTGCCTCTGCCCTCCAGCACACCCAGGAGGTGTGAGTGCTCAGTAAAGTCCCTCATTTGTAACAACTCTTCGCAAATTTACCAACTAACAAATTTACACACTCAATTAGAGACTGTGGGTCCCAAGCTCTGCCACCTCCTCATCTCCCCCAGCCCCACACACCCACCCACTGCAGCCAACCTCCCTCCACCCAGTACACACATACACCTCATTTACCTCTACTTCTACAGAGCCCCCGTCTTCACACCCCCTCCCCCAGGCTCAGCCCTGCCCCAGGCACGCGGAAACACACAGGCTTCGGAGGCAGGCAGACCTACGTTCAAATGCAGGTATATCACTTTCTATGTGACCTTGGGTAGTTTACTTAACCTCTCTATACCTCAGTTTCTTCATCTGTAAATTGGATGTAATAATACCTACCTCATCGTTACCCCATAGATAAAGCACCTGGCTTATCACTTTCCTAACTTACGTTCCTTTAGTTCCCAATTCTTTCTAGAAGTTCTAAGCCCCTTCCGATAAGGCTTAGCACATCACTCACAGCAGGAAGGTCTAATCTGCTGAACCCCCTCTTGTTCCCCAATTTCCCCCTCTCATCCTGGTCTTCTCCTAACTCTGACCAGTAACCAAAGCAACCTCTCCCTTCACTACCCCCCCCAACCCCAGGACTGGAGCCAGGCCCTCCCCTTGCAGACAGACCTCTCCAACCACAAAGCCTGCTGTGGCCCCTCCTGCAGCCTGCATGTCACCCCTGCTCTTCGTCCTGTACTGGGGCTCCTGCCATGGCTGCCTTTGCTATGCCAGACACTGCGACCAAGGCCCTTCCTGCACCTGCCCAGCCTGTCGTTGCCTTTCCTCCGTGCTGCGTGCTGACGTGTAAGTGAGGATTGCAAAGATGCCTTTCCCCATCCAGAGGCACCCGGGAAGCTACCAGTACTTTCTGCAAAAGTGTGGCTTAGGACTGCCTTTGGGACTTGACTTCAGAGCCAAGAACGTTCCCTTCTCAGCATCCTCGAGGATGGTTGTTCTTCATCAATGGAGGACAAAACTGATGTTTGGAAAAGTGCCAGAAGTTGTGAAGAAGAGAATAAGCGGCAGCATGCTGTGATGGAGGGGACCACGGCCCGAAGCTGAGGGGCACTTGAGCAGCCCTGTCCCTTCTACACGGAGTAGCCACTTCTCTGAGAATTCTCAACATCCTCATTTCTAAAAGGGGCTTAGCCGTACCACCTCACAGGGCTGTTGTGAGGATCCAAGGAAATGAGATGGTGATGAAAAGCAAATCAAACCGTGATTGCCATTACTGTTATCCTCTTGGGGACCTTCTCCTGGGACTGCCAGGCTGTAAACTCCCTGAGATGTGACCCGCTGGTCAACACTGAGTCCTCAGGCCTTATAGCTCTGTGTCTGAACGGCTCTCCATAAATATTTGCTGATCAGCTGACCAGCTGAGTCCCGTGTCTTTGCAATGAAGTGGATACACATAATCATCTTAATCCTCTTCTCCCCCCAGCTCTCAGCTGTCAAATGCTACCTACCTATAGGATGGGGCTGTGGGGGAAGAGGTATTAACCTTCTCTGTTTTGATCAAAAATGAGGCCAACCAAAAAGAAAGGAGATAGGATTTCTTGGTATGAAAGGCAATTCTACAACATTTCTTGGTATGAAAGGTACTTCTACAACATTTCTTGGTATGAAAGGCAATTCTACAGCAAGAATTCCAAGAATGTTCTAAGGCATGGCAACCTCATCAGAAAAACACGTATAGCCTCCCAAAGTGACCACTTTGAAAAGGACAACCCTCAGTAGATGGATATGTTCATGAATGTTTGTATTTGAAAAAAAGGAGTCCCATGACTGTGCGGTCACACCAAGATGAATTAGACCAGCAGGTGAAACAGACAAGAAGGGAGGCGAGGCTGGGCTGCGCCCGCTTGGATGAACCAAGCCTTCCCGTGGGGCCGGGACACCTGTCTAAAACACTGGCCTCGATTAAATCCCGTATGAAAGGCTTCTGTCCCACTCACCTGGAACTCCACACACTGCTTAACAGCCTCTTGCTTCATCCTGCCTGTGCCTTAGCTAAGTCCCCTCCTGAAGAAACTCTTTCACTCTCAGCGTCTTGGTGATCTGAGCTCCTAAAACTGGGGCTGCCAGCCAGGGGCCCGTAGGTCTGTCAGTGGCGGCTGTGAGCGGAAAGCCTCTGCTCTGACTGGGCCTTGGGCCAGCCGCGGGCTCCCCCAAAGCAGCTGCACTCTCTCCTCCTCCCCTGCGGCTGCCCTGGCAGCAGCTTCTCTCGCTGGGAGGCTGTGCTGGCGGCAGCAACAGAACCAGCCACGTGCCTTCCTGGATCGCCAAGCGTCTCTGGTTCTTATGGTTCTGGAAGCCTCTTTGCAGTGCTCAGAGTCTGTGACACCAGGTGACTTCTGCCAACCCAACAATGGGGTTGAGCCTTCCCATGGAGGGAGGGGCTTACATGGTGGCCCTTCCCCACCCCAGGGCCATATTTAGGCGAGATGAGTATATCCATTTATTCTAAGGAATTTAAAGTATAACATAAAGGTCATCTTACTATCAGTACTGTTTATAGGTCAGTGGCTAAGGTCTGCCACATTGATAAAACAAACAAACAAAAAAACAAAAACCAAGATCTTTTCATGAATCGAGGTGCAATATTCTGAGTTCTGTACCTTGACGTACACAAGAAAGCAAGGTCTGCCTGAGATTTTTGGCTACCAGATGATAGCAAGGACACCCCCTGGAGAAACCCCCCTGAGGTCTGTAACCTTCCACACTGACCTGCTTCCTCTAGCACCGACTCCCCTGCCTTCCTTTACTGGCTTGGTTCTCTAATCATGCCGTCCTCTTCCTGTGCCCTTCTCCTTTCCTTCTCCACGGTACTCCCTCCCCCGGTTTCCCAGCTTCTGCAGCTTTCTGTCCCCCCACCCTGCCCCCCACATTTGAAGCTCACCATCTGTGATGGTCATCTCTTTTGGTCTCTCCGAGGCTTCTGCTCAATGCACCTCCAGGTCTCTTGCCTCTCGCCCATCCACCAAGTCCAGAACCCAGGAAATCTCTCCCTTCCGTTCCTCACAGGCCACCAGGGCCATGGGCTTGGAGGAGCCACACGGCTATGGGCAGCTGACCTCCTCCCAGGTCCCAGCACTGAGGACAGAGGTCACATTCAGAGAAACTTGGACTCTCAGAATTGGAAGACCTCCCACCCAGGGAAGGCTCCCCCTCCTCAGTATTCCCAGCAGCTGGTAGCCCAACCTCTCCGTGAACACCTTCCGAAAAGGAAGCCAGAAAGAGCAGAGTTGAGCCCTGGGGTTCCTGCTCCGCCCCCACTGGAGACAGGGGTTGACTCACATATGTACTTATTGCCTGTCGGTGTTCTCAGCAGGACCGTAACACCTGTGATAGGCAACGGCATTGCTCTGTCCACGCGGTACAGTCTGGAAGGCTCACTGCATTTGGGTTCTAGGATTTCTTGGCTCCTTACAAGCTGTGTGGCCTTGGGCAAACGACCTAACTTCTCTGAGCCTGTTCTTCACCTATAAAAAAGTGAAGATAATAAGGATCACAAGAGATGATGCATCTGAAATTGCTTTGTGAGCCACAGGGTGTACACAGAGG